>NC_041056.1:2259320-2311820 GCF_900634775.1 Gouania willdenowi | reverse complement strand
GTGTGGTGTCAAAGCATGTAAGCCCCGCTGTTGTGGCCATGTGTATGTTGTAAAATGATGTTATCATGAGCTTCATTATTTGGGTTTAAAGGGCCCGATCATTTGCCCCGCCCTCTGATCTGTTCCGCTAGTGACTACCGCTATCGGTAACATACATAACACTGAGAGACCTGAACAGCAGCAGATTCACTGACACACACATTGAAAACTGGTTAATCTCTGAGTCTCAGACTGCTCTGTTTCCCCAAAACCCTTTGATATAATAAACCATGAGTCAGCATCTGACCAGCAACCCTAAAGCTGGACTCACAAAAACCACCACAACAGCAGTCATGTCATCATTGTTTCACTCTCCATTTCCTCCTCATTCCTCTGATTATTACTAATGAGCTCCATTACAAAGTTCATATTTATCATATTTGGCATTATTAGGTTGGATAAGATCTAAAGGTCAAAGGTCACAGTGAGTTTCACTTTATAAACTCTAAGTATTTTTTTATTTATTTTTACAGCAAAAGGCGCTATCTATTTAGAATTTGAAATTCAGGACTTGGCTTCCCCAAGACGAAATGAAAAAAGTGAGAAAGAAAGAAGATGTGAAATCCAAGGTCAGAGGGTCACAGAGAGGAAAGGGAGAAACAAGCGAGAGAGAGAATGAAAGCCATAGTTGGTTTATTTATGTTATTTCTTTGATATGGGATTTGTTGAGGCAAAAAATACATTTTCAGTTGCACTTTTAAAAAGAAAAGGAACTATTATGCAGTTTTGCATTGTTTACTATAGAGCCAGAATTTAAGGGGTCTATTCTACCATGTGCATAAATCAAAAAAGCCGCACAGCAGTGCTGTTTTTGTCTGTGTGCTATTCTCCCCCTGTACTTAAGTCAGTCACTGCGCGCCTTCATCCCAGTTACGCACTGTGGGTGGAGCCTCCCTGAAATGTGGGCATTCCCATTCAAATCTGGCTTTCTCCGGTGTGCGTAAGTCCTTTTCCAGTAACGTTCTTCTAACCCTGGAATAAGTGCAGCGCCCCCATAAGGTGAAACTGTATTACACTAGAAATATGGACTTAGTTACATTTGAAGCCACACAGCATCGTACGTCGTGCAGCAGCAGCTGTGATCACTCAGCTGCTGCTGTGTGATTAATTAAAACTGTGACAGACACAGACTTCTGTCCACGTTGGTCACAGTGATTCAACTATTTTCAACCTAAAGTCACAGTTTGATCCACTACAGAGTGAAACAATCTGTCATATGCAGATGAGGATGGAACGCAAACTGTTCCCACACATATTTTAATGAGGCTCAGCTCAGGTCACTTTAAACTATTTATATTTAAAACTGTGTAATATGGAAGTCAATAGTTGTGTTTCACTGTAAACATCTCTCTGTATTAAAGCAGGACGCTCTGTGGACGCGTTATTTCCTCATATCTACAGCATCTAACTCTGTCACGCTTTACAGTGATGATGATGATGATGATGATGATGATGATGATGATGATGATGATGATCAAGGAGAGAGATTTTAACTGTGACTCAGTCACACTGCAATAATCTGATCAATGATCTGATCAAATCAACCTGTTACATTGTTTATCAATGAAGGTGTTTGAAATTAAAAGTGAACTTTATCATTTTCACAGATTTCAATGACATTAACAAGCGTTGAGAAAATCCATGTTCCGTGATTTCTAGACAGCCCCAAAAAATGACATCACCTTTCTTTCAGCCCGCCTTCATTCACAGAATAAGTCCAGACGAGAGAATAGAACTTAAATGAATAGACTTCTTCTTCATCAACATTTGGACTTTATTCACATCTTTTTGACTTTAATTTCCACTTGATTCTCGTTTTTTCTACTTTATTTTTGTCATTTCTACTTCATGCTCGACTTTTCGACTTTATTCTCGACTTTTCGACTTTATTTTCAACATTTTGACTTTATTCTCATCTTTCGACCTTATTCTCGACTTAAATCTCTACTTTTTGACTTAAATCACAACATTATATTTCAGCGTTATTCTGAATTTCCCAAAAAATTACTTTCTCCATCAAAATTGGTCCTAATCCTTTTCTGAGTGAATTTGTCTCTGGGTGTGTCCTCTCTCTCTCTCTCTCTCTCTCTCTCTCTCTCTCTCTCTCTCTCTCTCTCTCTCTCTCTCTCTCTCTCTCTCTCTCTCTCTCTCTCTCTCTCTCTCTCTCTCTCTCTCTCTCTCTCTCTCAAACTTTACGTCTGTCTCCGTCTGTGATTAATAAACGGACGCAGCTGTTTCTACTGACACACACGGACACGGAGCGACGCACGCGCAGCTACGATGTGACGCTTGGAGCGGACTGTGAGAAAAAGGCGAGTCCCGGTATGCGGCGCGCGCTGCGGGTCCGCGTGCCTCCGCTGACGTGCACGGAGACGGTAAAAGTGGAGCTGTAGAGTAACGGAGCTGCGCTGTGTGAGTGTGGACACACCGGGACGGTTCCTGGATGTCAAGGACACTCCGGTGGCTCAGGTGTGAGACTCGGTCTGGATTCCCAGGTGCAAACCGGAGGTGCGCGTGGATTCTAGCGCAGTTTCTCCTCCCGGTGCCCGTCCGAGCTCCAGCTGTGCTCCCTCATCCCGGAGGAGCTCGTGCGTTGGATCGTAGCGGGAGTTTTGTTCCTGTTTGATTCGCTCCCGGTGGATTCCGGTGGATTCATCCGTGCACGCGCACCTCACTTTGGATAACCTGCCTACCGCGCACGGCCGGTGGAGGGATTTGCATCAAAGCGCGCACGCGGACGGACGGATGGATCGATGAAGGTGAGCAGATGCGTGCGCGTGCGTGTGCCTGCTGCAGCAGTTTTGTATCACTATTTTGTAGTAGTTTGTGATTTCCGATTAACGAGGATCTGATCCGATCATGTGTATGTGAGGTGCGCCCTGCTGTGCGCGCACGCGTATGTGTTGGACTCTGGGTATGTGCGCGTGTTTGGGCACTCGCTTGTGCGCCTTTGGGCATTGATCTGTGTGCGTGTGCGCGTGTGTCCTCTCTCTAAAGCTGCCTCATCATCCCGCTCCACTGACTGGTTACAGCTCCATCTATAATGCACGAGGCCGGGAGATGAGAGCACGAGACCTGAGGAGGGGGAGGGGAGGGGAGGGGGGGCAGGTACACAGGGGAGGGGGAGTTAGGGTGGGAGGCTCTACAGACAGGTGAACACATTCACGACAAAGTGTCTCATCAATAACAGACTGTGCCTGAAAGTTCCACTGAGTCCTCTGTGCATCACACAGGGGGAGGAGCCTGAGACATAGAGGGGGAGGAGCCTGAGACATCATGGGCCTCATCGCAGGTGTCCAACTCAAGACCCCGGGTCCAAACAAGGCCTTTAAATCATCCGATGTGACCCACAGTCATAGACAGTATAGTCGTACACACAGAGGGGATGTGGTTTCCCTTTGCCTCTGTTTTCAACGTTTCTCTGCGATTCTGTTCAAGGCCACTTGGAACTTTGCAATTCTCAACTCTGATTGGTTCAACAAAGCAAGGCTACGCTACGTATTGTATTTCATCAACAACACATTAAAAAATGACTCAGCGCTCAAGTAAAAAATCATTTTAGAATCAAAATTTAAGTCCAAAGGAAGTAAGGGTGTAAGAAAGAAATTGATTGATTGATATAACGTGACATGTCACCTCGTATCAGACCTTGTTAAACTATTTTAGCTTTATTTTCATAAAACATACTGGACGCTTTCATAGATGTGGTTACTTTCTATTAAAAATAATTTAAGAACTTATCAGAATCTGTTGCAGAAGAAAAAGTTAAACTTTTTTGAAAAAAAAGTAATTTGACAGTTTGATAAACATACCACTTACTTTTGGTATTTGTGCTTGGATTACAGTTTTGACCATTTAAGAAAATAAATGATTATTGATATTGCGATATATCGTGATGTATATCATTGTTTAGTATCGGGATATATTGTATTGTGAATCATATATATGTGAGAAATACCAGGATGTATACTATATGGGGACATTTTTTAAGTATGCACGGTGGACTCACTAGTCATACTCAACCGTCCCATAATGCATTGGGAGCTCAATGTAAAATGGTCCTGGAACAGACTTCAAATTAAAAATCCAATCATTCTCTTTTCAAAATAAAAGCATCTCTTCTTGTCTTCTGTTAATTTTTTTTAACTGTTTTCTAAGTGGGGCTCTTATTTTGAAGTTTCGTCAGTAGACCAATGGAGGCTCTCTAAAAATGTGTGAATGAAATGTGTGAATGAAATGTGTCTACGTGAGTTTTATGGATCAAATGAGCACATGTTGATATTCTACTTGGTCACTTTCTCACTTCAAATGTTTTTAGAACTTTCAAAGTAAAGGTGGAGAATCAACAGAGATATTTAGCCTCAGTGTGAACAAGGTTTTTAACGCTGTAGGTTCCAAATGCATCTTGGGAAACTTGGAAGTATACATCAGTGGGAACACTCATCATCCTAATCATACTATAGTATATACTGCAGGGCTCGCATATGCGAGTATATTTTCAATGTGTGCGAGTGAAAATTTCATCTGGTCGCATCTGTGCGAGTTCGTATAGGGTATTTTATACGTGGCGGCTGAGCGCGCCGTAACGTCCCACAGAGTGCACTACCGTAAAACCGTCTATAAACAGGCACTGCAAATTAGCTGGCGGCTAGGTTGACCGAGGATTTCGGAGTTTAGGCCGGCTTGACCGCAACGCCGCAGGTGAGGAGACGGTGCACGCTCACACAACCTTTCTGCAGGTAATGCAGAAAGTATAAACACCAATGTGCTCCTTTGGAGTGCGCGCTGTCCGTGGACGGAGCCAGGCATAATGAGTCGTTCACTGAGTGCGCGCTCACATTGAGGGCAGCAGTAAAAAGGAAAAACGTGCTGAGCTCAGCAATAGAGCGGACACACTCATCAGCGTGGAGGGACCAGAACTGATGGACTATGATACCAGGACAGATGTTCAGCTGTGGTTCTCTCAGAGCAGGGGTCTGCAACATGTGGCTCTGGAGCCTAATGTGGCTCTTTGACTCTTATACAATGGCTCCTTATAGCGTTAAAAAATATATTGAAATAAATAGTTGTTTTTTTTACAGAGGCTATTAATGATTAATGACAATTAAAATTGAGATGTAACAATTAGTTAACCTAAAATAAATCACGTTGTGCAATGACTCAGCACATTCCTACTTCACCTCCTACAACATCTACAGACCATCAACTTTCCTCCACCTGTGACTAACCTTAAGTTTTAAATCCCTGGTAAGAAACTAAACCAACAAAAACACTATTCTGGAAGAAAATACAGATTTGAATTGTGTGGGAACAGATTCATTTAACCACCAATGTACAGGTTAAATATGCAATTAGTGACAAACAAAAATACACAAAACGACAATAGCATCGACAAAAATACACAAAATATCGACAAAAGGACACAAAGCAACAATAGCGATGACAAAAATACACAAAAGACAAGAGGGATGACAAAGATACGCAAGTAATGACAGAGACACAACAAAATGACACAAAACAACAATAGCAACAACAAAAATACACAAAAGCAATGACGGAGATACACAAAACGACAATGGAAAAAATACACAAAAATTCTGAAAACACACATTAAATTTTCCTGCGTCACATCAGACGCACACTTAACGCCAGAGACCGACAACATACAACAAAAGGAATGAAAAATGGAAAATGACAACAGAAACGTGTGTGTGTGTGTGTGTGTGTGAAGCTGTGAGGGGCGGGGCATAGAGGGAAAGGAAGCAGGGACAGGAGACACCGTATCCATGGTAACCAGACTGTCTGATTCTCCATCATGTCCAGCTCTAACCTGAAGCAGGAGACTGTGTTCTTAAGACTCTAACTGCAGATCACCAGCTGAACCGTTACATCGACTGTAGTATGACATCAAAGCTCAGTAATTTACTCCTAGAGATCAAAGGACAAGAACGGGGGGCCGGGTTTAGCTTATTTCTAAATGTTGTGCGTCGTATTCTGCTGTTCGTTCAGCGCGCACGCACAAAGTACACCGATCGATGTCACAGTTGTGAGTAATTACACTACAAGTCACGAACAAAGCACCTCGGTGTTAATAATGTGCAGCTGTTTGAAAAGAATTATTCAGCGATGCCCGTTTTCCATTCTTAAAATGTCATTTGATCATCTTTCCCGGGTTAGACGACTTCACTGCTGTTAAACTTCAGGAAATAGCTGCAAAAATGAGATTTTAAACCAATGTATGAGTGAAATCTGACAATAGAAACACAGAAAACAAAGACTAAAATACACAAAACGATTAGAGCGACAACAGAAATACACACAATGACAACAGAAACGCAGAGTGTGACAACAGAAATGAGATTTTAAACAGAATTCTGAGTGAAATTTGACATATTTGTACTCATTCAGTCACTTGTTTTCAGAGGAAAAAATGTTTAAATGTGTGAATTTATCCTAAAACAGAAACGTGAGGCATTATTTATAGATATCGAGTGAAAAGAGAGGTTTCTATTCCATGTGTTCCCCGATCACGTAGAGTTCCCGAGGGTGCATCAGAGTGGTCTCAGCTGATGGTGAATGTGAGCTCAGATCCTCTGCTGTGATTGGTCAGCGACACGTCGCTGCTCTGTGACAGAGGAAAAGCTAAAGCTGCTAAAGCTACCAGGAAAAAGTCAGCAGGACAGATTCCAGGAAGTAATCCTCAGGAAGTAATCCTCAGGAGCCGCTGTGATTGGTCGTTGCCACGGCCACGCCCTGGGCTTTGTTTCTGGGCTTTGATTTAGTCTGAGGACGGCTTTGGTTTTACTGTTACACACACACACACACACACACACTGTCGATGTGATAACAATCCAGTGAGACGTGATAATGCTTTGTTTTCTTCTCACATGGAAACCATCAGAATGTGTTTGAGAGCGAGGGCGTGCTGCACACCTCCTCCTCCTCCTCCCACGCTTCACACAAAGGAGCAACGGCGCGGCCTCGCTCTCAGAGTGAGTTCAGGATTCACAGGCATTATTTAAGTGCTGCAGCCGCCACATCTTAAAGGTTCAACTCTAGACGAGTTTAAAACGAGGCCAACGCCAACGGAACGCTGAGTCACAGGGGGCGGGGCCACAAACAAGATCAGAGGGTCACATGATCAACATTAATGTCAGCATTAGAATAATGACCAACCTGAGAATTAACACAGGAAACTGTGTTTTTGTAGTTAAATCACGTAATTTAGTTGTAATTTTGGCATCATTTTGTGTTTTCCTGTTATTTTTGTAGTTGTCTGGTGTGTTTGACTAATTCTGTTATTTAGTGTGATTTGTAGCTGGTTTAATTTTCTTGCCATTTTGTAAATTTTTGTTGTAGTTTTTGTATATTTCGGTTGACGATTTTTCTTTTTTGTTGTTTTGTTTTTTGTGTATTGTTGTTCATTTTCTGTTATTTTAGTTGTCTGACTGCTTTTGCGTACATTTTCCCTCAACGAGTCCATTCATTGGATTTATTTATTATTTTGTGTGTTTTTGGAGATATCTGGGTATTTTTGTTGTGTACATTTTATTGACTTCGTAGACTTAGTTATTTGTTTAGACTTGTTTCTTTTTTGCTGTAATGTCTGTGCATTTTTGTATTGATTTTGTGTCTCAAATTGTGCATAATTTTGTTGTCCTTTTGTGTATTTTGTTCTAATTTGTGTTCTGTTGTGATGTGTATTTTTGTTGTGTCATTTTTTATTGTAATCTTGTGAGCTTTTGGAGCCATTTTTATAGATTTTTGTTGTGTTTCTTGTCCATTTTGCTGCAGTGTCATCTATATTTTATTGTGATTTTCTACGCTTTCAGAGTTATTTGTATAGATTTGTGTTGTGTTTTCTGCTATTTTGCTGTTATTTTTATTTTTTTTCAGTAATCTTGTGTTTTTTTTTTCCACTTTGTGTGTATTAAATTGTCCTTTTTTGTGTTTTGCTGTCATTTGTGTGTTTTGGACTTATTTTGTGTATATTCTGAGTCATTTTGTGCATCTCCTTTGTGGGTTGCCAGTTCTCCATCATGTCTGCTCTTGGCGATACTTCACTGCTGTGTTTCTCGTGAACTTTCACTTTAGTTTTTTGATATTTTTGGAGCTAATGGGATCCTTTCCCATTAACATGTGAAGCACTGGTTCCAGTTCACTGGTTTCTGCAGCCCTGCTGGTTAGAGTGTGTAGTTACTAAAGTGTGTGATTCATAGTGTGTATGCTTGTTTACGCTGCCTGGAATAAAAATCATGAGGAAATCCCGCCCTGTGTCTGTTGGAGAATTAATCTGAGGCTTAATCTGTCGTCCCAGAGCGTTTCCCCAATCCCTGCTCCATCTGTGAATTCTGCATCATTTTCTTTCTAGTATTTTCTCTCTATTTCTCCTAAAAACGACGTCTCCTGAACCACCGTCAGTCTGAGCCGCTGCTCGGCGTGGATTTATTTATCTTCGTGCTCGCTGTGCATTCTTTACAGCGTTTAATTGTGATGTTTCACATGGTATCAGATAGTTTCCCGCGCCCTGAGCAGCCCTGTGGTATCTCCAGTTTGGTAATTAGCAGCCTTCGACCTCGTCTCTTTTCATCTCATCGTCATCTCTGATTGTTTCTTCCACATGCAGATGTTTGACCCACATCTGCTCAAAGATTACACACTGTGGGTCCTTTTTAGTCTACAGTCAATAACGCATCCATCTATGCTTTTAAACAATGAATGGATTTCATTGGCTCCCAAGGCTCTCTCATCTACCACCAGGATGTTATGCAGACGGACTCTCCGTACCACCTCTCCCTCCTCCTCTCTCCCATCAACTAGATCAATTTAAGGTCGTCACACGTCATTTGACTGTAATCAGAAATGGAGCGACGTGATTAAGTTTCAACGCCTTCATTGGCGTCTGTCTACCCTCCCTCCCCCCAAGCTGTAGGAGAGGCGGGTGAAGCGCCCACAAGAGGCTGCACGCAAACGCCCCCCAGCGGCTGAAATTCTTTTTTCTTCTCTGCTCAGTTGATTCTTTCTGATTCTGATATTTTACCAAAACATTCATCTGAGATCAAATATTTGCTATTATAATTAGTATCATTTAGGTTCAGGAAGTGCATTCCAAAAATTCAGTTTTCCATAATAATGGAATGAATTTGAGTAATTTTGTGTAGTTTTGTTGTAATTTTGTATATTTTTGGGGTCATTTTGTGTTTTTTCTGTTGTCATTTTTTTATATCTTTCTATCTCTTGTGGAGTGATCGGCCTGCCAATGTAATCGACCAATTTTTGCTTGTTTTACTTGTATTGGCAACGGCCAATGCGCTCTGCTGCGTTCACCGATCCGCTTTATATACAGAGGCGCTGGAGACGGAGGCTGCAGAGCCCCTCCCCCCACTAGCAGAGCGTGAAGGAAGCTCTTGAACCCCAACGGCAAGTTTTAAACATTCAAACCATCTTTTGACTGTTTAACTTAGCTGACGTTGTTCCGTGTTGTTGTATTTAACGAGCAGCTGGCTGGAGGTTTTGTGTCTCTCTGCTTCTCACTCAGCGCTGCGCTGAGCAGAAGTTTTTAAAACTTTGAGAAGCAGAAACTTGATCAATTTGTTGCTTAATGCACATCTGACATCACGTTATTTTCCTCTGTTAATTAATGTTCTGGTGTTGTTTTAGAATGGAATTTTCATGAAATTAATCAATTTATTGTATTTCCTTGTTTTTGATTCTTCATTCATTTTGGATATTTGTGGTTTTATACACTTTACGAGTTATTTATATTGACTTTTCTTGTGTTTCTTGCTATCTTTCTGTAATTTATATGCGTTTTGTAGTAATCTTTTGTTTTCATGTTGTGTATATTTTTTTTTTTTGCCATTTTGTTTCAAGGGTTAGGGTTAAAGTCTCCAATTTTTGTTTTTCATCAACAAACATTTTTTACACATTTGCTTCTCTTCATTGGGAATTTTTCTCATTTTTTTATTGTATCGTGAGTATTTGGTTTCATGATCCTAATTTTCTTGTCATTTTGTGTATTTTTGGGGTCATTTTGTGTGATTCTGGTGTTTTTGTAGTCATCTAGTGTGCTTGTTTGAGTAATTTTGTGTAGTTTTGTTGTCAATTTGTGTTATTTTGTGTTTTCTTTAGTCATTTTGTGATTTCTCTGTTATTTTTTAATCTTTCTGTTTTTGTGTAGTTTTGTTTTTGTAGTTGTCTAGCGTGTTTGAGTAATTTTGTGTGTTCTTGTTGTCATTTTATGTGTTTTGCAGTAACTTTTACTGAATGTGTTTATTGTATTTCTCTGTTTTTGTTTATTTTTGTTTTTGTGTGTTTTTGGAGAAGTTTTCTTTTGTTGTTTTGTAGTTATTTGTAAAGACTTGTATTTCTTGCTATTTTGCTGTAATTTGTGTGTTTTTGGAGTTATTTTGTGCATTTAAAGTGTTAGGGTTACAGTCTCCAACTTTAGTTTTTTATTGACATCTGTTATTTTTCATTGAGAAGTTTTTTTTTTTTTCATTTTTTTTGTATCGTATCGTATTTCATATTGTGTTTTGTATCGTGAGTTGAATATTTGGTTACACCCCTCGTCAACACGTGAAACACTTCCTATAAATGGTACGAATAGCCTGACTCTCTCCTGTAAACATCTGGTCAGGTCATAAGTGGGCGTATCTTAGAGCTAGCAGACGCTAACTGTCCATGTCCGTCCCTAACGAGGCGATGGAGGTCAGAGGTGGGATTAGTTCTGTCCATCTACGGCGAGGATTGGAATCATGTGTCCATCATTGTGCGTCTGATCCAAAGTTTCCTCTGAGGGTGCGACGCTGCAGCGGGAACGGAATGAAACGAGGTGTAGAACCAGCCGAGGATTAATGGGAAAATGTTCCAACGTGTCGACTGTAAATGGAAAACGACTCCAGAGAGAGATGAGAAAACGCCATCCTGTCATCTAGCCCCGCCCACTTCTGCTGCTGCTGTACGACTCCATCTGTTTCTCACCTCTTTTCATTCTGAAGGTCATTCTTGAGCTCTGTGTGTGTGCGTGTGTGCGTGTATTCACAGTGTGAAGTAGAAGAAGAGAATGAGACTAAATAAAGTCATCGTGTGGGCGTGACCTTAAAACGCCAATCTACACAATGTGTGTTTTCCGGATCTCTATCTTATGTAACGATAAACATCTTCAGATGACCCTGTGCGTGTGTGTATTGATTCCAAAAAGCCGCGACAGCAGTATTTAAAGGAGAGCAGCAGTGCTAACTGATGAACATTCATCCAAATCATAAGAAAAAAATGCTTTTATTGTGGGTAAAAGGATCAATGGATCAATGGACTGATCAGCTGCTGTAGGCAAGAGTTGATGTTCAAATAAAACAAATAATCCAAAATTGATTGATTGATTGATTATACTTTATTAATCTCGAGGGGAAATTCAGTTTCTGTTACATCCCGACCAAGAAACATGAAAAAACAATCACATATAACATGGGGGGACAGGAACAGGAGAACTGTGGAGCAGCCAGCAGCAGGCCAAGGTAAAAAAGACAAAACCAATCTAAGGCTGCTACTGGAATAGTCCTTCCTATCTCCTTTCCTATCTCCTTTTCTATAAACCCGTGGATGACGTCACAGGGTTAAGGAAAGGTGTTAGGAGAGGAGTTAGGAAACACCTATCACATTTGTTCACTCAGATGCACTTCCACTGGGTGACTAGGGTAATAATCTGATGGCTGCGAAAGTTAGTGGCGTCATACGGGCTCTCCCGTGCCCAACCTCATTGAGAAAAATTGACCAATAGCGTTGAGAGACCAGCTGATCAGTTTCATGATTTAGATTTAGGATTGGGTGAACAGAGAGGCTGCTGTTAGATTATGACAAGACAAAGAGAGGCAAGCAGGAAAAAAAGGAGGCAGCGAAGAAAAAAGTGTCAGTCTCCTCTGAGAGCAAGGAGGAAAAAAAATCAACAAAACACAAATCTGTCAACAAAAGGTTACCTAAACACACAAAAATAATCAACATGTCACTAAACTTTATAAAAACACCAACAAAATATCAACAAAACGTCATGAAAAAAGAAAATTAACAAAACGCACAAACATGTCACCAAACCACACCAGAGGGGTGTTTGATCAAACCCAGCTCAGGGTTAAGTCCAGGTTTAACCTGAGAGTCTGGCTCTGTTAAGCCTGGTTCTAACTGGAAAAGTGGTTTCATCAACGAGAAAACACCCTGGTTACCATAGTAACACAGTCCGTAGGTCAAACCTGCTCTTACCAGGTTTAAGCAGCAAGCTTTGCTTAATCTGCTGAGTCATTCTTATGAAACCACGTCCTCATTATTAAAGAATTCATTTAGTGATGCTTTAAAACACTCAATATAAGATCTACAGAATTCAAAATGAGTCAAAAAGACTTTTGTTATACTTATATATATATATATATATATATATATATATATCGCTTTAACACTGTATTTTAAAAGGAAATGTAACAGAATATGATGGTAAATGTTTAAATACGATTTAAAATCGATACAAATGACGATAGAATGATTATCTTATTACATGTTTAATGTGTACTGTATTTTTCATGATACATCACAGTCTCCACATGTTTAAACCATCAGTAATAATATATAAAGATATGTGTGTATCCTTATGTGTCCATTCATTGATGAGAGATTAATAATGAGAAAGCTGTGGCTATACAGAGAGGGAGGGGCTTTTTGGGAGGTGCAGCGTTGGGCTGTTCATTTAAAAAAACTAATCAAACTCACATATCAGTGTGTGATCATAAATGCTTCAGTGGTTTTCTGTGAACATTGACTAAACAAACTTTAACCATTTACTACTTTTAAAATGTTCAAACTACAGAAACTCCGTCCTTTATTCTCACTGCTCAGTAACAGATGATGTCACATCCTGTTGGTCTCGCTCTTTAATCATTAAACCTGTCATCGATCTCGTGGGTCTAATGAAGACGTTCACTTAAGTTAAACGCTGTCAGCTGATTGGCTGAGCTGGAGAGCTCCTAGCTGAGGAGAGATTGATGGAATGAGAAAAGGGGGCGTGGTCACAGTTGGCTTGGCTAAACCAGGTTTAAACCATAAGCCTGGCTCTATTCAGAACACTTTGATGAGTGTGTGTGCGTGTGTTAGATGGAGGTGGCAGGTGAAGCCTCTGTTGATTTACCCTCTATTTCACTGTCCATTACACACACACACACACACACACACACACACACACAGCTGCTCAGATGATCTGGGACGGTAGAGGTCAAAGGTCACAGTCAAAATGAACTAAGCTCGAGTTTCACTCGTTTTTTTTTCTGTTTCATCATCGTTCTCTGTTCAAATGACTCTAATTTTATATTCTTCAGATCATTTATGAAATCAGGAGGTTTATGCTGAAATCTCACCAGATTATGACATGGGAATGTTTAAAAAAAGGAGGAAAACAGTTAGTTTTTCTGAACATTGACTCTGTGTTTCTGTCACTTCAACATTTGAATCTCTCAGTTTTCAAACATTCTAAAGTGAATAAAAACGTGTCGTTCACTCCTGTGTGTTCATCGCTCACTGAAGGACACTCGTGCTTTTATTCCAAGGTTGAGTTTTTGCAGCTCGTGCAGCAGCAGGTGTTAAATAACCTTCCTCATCCTCCTCATCCTCACTTTCAGCCCAGGCGTCAGAAAATAAAGGCCTGGTTGGGCTTTAGCGACGCTAGTGCACAACTAGTCGAGATTGGAGGAATCCTGCAACAACGGGAGGAAGAGGAAGATGGAGGGAGGAAGAGAAGGAAGGCAGACGGGGAGGAAGCACAGGGAGGATGGCAGCCAATTAGGTGGCTCCGCTCAGTGTGAACAGGGAGACGGGTTCTGTCAGTGCTGTGTAAAAATAGACTGTGTGTGTGTGTGCGTGTGTAAAAGTGTTGTAATTACACTTCAGCGTCTGAAATCTCTCCATCGTTTCATCAGAAATGTAAAACGTCTTTGCTCGGTTGTGTTTAATTTGTCCGTCAGTGACACTGTGTGCGTTTATCCAACAGTGGAAGTGTGTGTGTGCATGCGTTTGTGTGTGTGTGTGTGTTTTTCTGACATAAGGGGCGTGTGCAGTCACACACACACATACAGCGTTGATGTAGCGAGTGTTTCCATGTCAGTCGTGGTCGTTAAACTCGGTCGTCTGTCACATTGTGACAGACTCGTGTGTGTGTGTGTGTGTGTGCTCCGTTGGGTAATAAAGGAGCATTGGAGAGACGTGCACGCTCCCCTGAGACGTAAAAAAGCAGCCGCTGCGTTTGAAGCAGATCTGTTGGAGAGAAGGAGGCGCAGGCTCGGCTGGAAACTCGGGCTCTGGAAGAACGCTGCAGGACTTGTTTGAAGCGTCCCACTGCAGCTCACACCTCGTTCAGCTTCACTGTTAATGTTCCCGCGCTCTCAGTGCAGATCGTAGCGTTAACTATTCACACAGCCTCAGGGCCTCAGGCACCATGTGCTTTAAGAGCCAATCCCACAACTCACTTTAAAAACTTCTGCTGAGTCGTCGTCTTTCCCTAATCGCACTCATTACAGGACTGTTCAACTTGCTGAAATCATTCCAAACATGATTTACATCATTGATGGAGTTCACTATAGTTAACGCAACAAACAGATTTGACGTCCAGTCGTTTAGCTACACGTGCTAAAGCTAAAATTAGCTTAGCCGTTTTACAGTGAAAAAAAAAAAAAAAGTCGCATTTTGTGCAAAAATTGAAATTTGTCTTTCTGTTCACTTGTTTACGATGACAATGTGTGTAAATGTAAAATATGCATGTGACAGTATAATTGTGTTGTATTGTAATTTACACTTGATCTAAAAAAATTTGAATTTTTTTTTCTTTCTTTTTTTTCTCTTACTTTTAAAATGATTTAAAATAATATTAAAAATGTTGCCATTTTACTTTCAGGAAGTGAATTCAGTCTCACATGAATTAAAGGAAATTTATATCTATATTAAATTAAAATTAAAGATTATTATGATGCATCTTTTATTAAATTCCACATGATCATGTTGGAATCTTATGGAAAACAACTTCAAAGTTCCTTTAACGTGGGAATGTCACAAAATAACACCAGCTGAAACCAGCCCAGTGTTTTAGAAGCTAGTCACATGATAACATGGTCACCAGTTCGGCCATAACAGCAGAAAATACTGCTTTATTATGAAGGGCTGGTTTTGGAGGTGTTTTTGTGATGCTAAAGGGGTCGTCTCCATGGTAACAAAGTGTCTTCTAACCTCAGTTAGCTTATCCTGCTTGTTCTGTGTAGATCTTTGGATAAATATAGTTTTTTTTTTTTTTTTTTTTTTTCGTGAATTCCATCCATAGTGCAGCTGTGATGTCTCTACTGTCCTCAGTGAAACAGTGAATAATACATGATGTTATCAGAGCGCTAGCGTGTGCCAAAGCAGAGCCGCTATCCACTGTTATTGTAGAAATTAATCCACGTTTCTGTGTTTTAAATGTCACATGAAAGAGTTCCCGTGTCCTTTCCCTCTGCCGCAGTCACAGCTTTGACGTGTTAACACTCTTTTAGTCACGCCTCAGTCACATCTCTGCTGTTATCTGAATGTAATTGAGCTGCGGCGAGAAAACCGCAGCGCGTTTTTGTGGCTAATGCTTTTAACGGAGCTCATTATAACGTCCTTCAGACGCTCAGACGTTCATCGCTCAGCTGCTGTGAATATTTCACTGTGGAATGATGTTAAAGCTAATTAGCTACAGTTACTTTTAGCATCAGTTCACAGGCTCTTCACACAGGACGGGAGAAACCAAACCAATGCACGCCATCTTTAATAATAGATTAATAAAATAAATTAAAAATTAAAGCAATACAAAAGGTAAAGAGAAAATATTTAGATTTTTGTGTATTGCTGAGCAATAATTTTGAGTTTTGTTTTGGTTTCCGTTTGCGTAGCATGAGATTTAGCATTAGCGTTGATGTGTCCGTCCTTTTGCTACGTGTTCAGAATATGGGAATATGTGATTTTATTCCCAAAACATTATTTATGAAACCTTTAATCACCTCCAGTTAGGAGTGTCCAGATGCGATATCGGGTATCGTCTGATATCTGCCTGAAAACAAATATTAGATTCAAATTTCTGAAATCTTTTTTTTTTTTTTCTTCACCAATTCGTTTTGTGTTTATTTTATTCAATTGTGGAATACTGTAGATATTATGTTGAAGGTTCAAATGTATGTAACCAATTGGTTAATAATAAATGTGTCACTTTTTCTCATCCCTACTGTTGCTGACTATTGTTCTCTGTTTGAGTAACAAACACCCGGTTTCTGTTGACACGCTCTGGTGGCGGAAGTTAAAGAGTAAATCACGGACTGATGAAGATGCACAAACCCTGAGGATAGAAGTCCTTTTGGGTGAGAGTCCACTCGCTAACTTCAGCCGTCAGAGCGTGTCAGCGCACTGTTTAAGGGAGAGTAAAAGTCCCTTAGGAGAGCTCTTCTTCTCTGCTTCATCGTCTACTACCTAAACCTCAGAGTTGGCACTGTCGCCCCCTGTGGTCACAGATTTTTTTCAGGTCACAACTGTTTTTATTGTCTTTCTGTAAACAAAAGGTTTACATCGATATCTTTGACTTTTCCTGGTTTTAAAATTCAACTCAACTTTATTTGTATAGCGCAATGTACAACAAAGTCATCTCAATGTGTTTATCAAATTATAAAACTCATAATAACAAAGAAAAAACCCAGCAAGATCCACATGAACAAGCATTTAGCGACAGTGAGAAGAAACAACTCCCTTTGAACAGGAAGAAATCTCTGTTAGAACCAGGTTCAGAGATGGCAGCCATCTGCGTGGACTTGTTGGGGTTAGTGGACAGAAGGACCAACAGAACAGGATAGAGAGATAGAACATCAGAGTGTTCTAGTCTAGTTGAACCGTGAACCACAGATCAGGAACTAACGACATCAGCTTCAACACCTGAAACAGAGCAGAGAGAGAAGGACGAGGAGAAGACACTGACTGCAGAAAAACATGATACATTATTATCAAGTCAGCCTGTGTTGGTCTTGGACCTCACTCACAGTGGCCTAGTCAGCACTTATTATAAAGGTGACGAATCGCTTCCTGTTTATTGGTAAGCTAACAGCGACTCCACGGTCTGTAAATGTGACCGTTTACAGACGACTCCATGTCCGCTTTGGCGGTTAGATTATGATTCAACAAGTTATTTTGACAGAAAAAGCTGTTGAATGATCTAAAAAGCTGTTAAATTATCTGAAAAGCTGCTAAATGATGTAAAAATGTATTAAATGATCTAAAAATCAGGCTGAATGTTTCACTCCATTAGAAAACAATGGGATGTTTACAGGAAGTGGGGCCCTGTGACATCATCAATCATGTGATTTCAAGATGGAGGAACACAGGCTCTAAAACTGTAAAGTAGTAACATTTTTAAAATGAAATTAAGTGAATATGGTTTATAATAATGTGTTTGTTAGACATAGATCTACTAATAAGTACATTTAAAAGATTTTAGGCCACATTTGTAAAAAAATAGTAACATTTATTTGATCAAAGCTAAACTAAATGTTGCGTATCACTGAGTGATGTTCAGTTATTGATCAGGTGTGTGTGTGTATGACTGTTCCTAATGGTTCATCCTGTTCTCACTGAGACACTCAGACTGAAATCCTCCAAAAACAAAGCCCTCGGTTTCTCTCTTTCTTTCATCATCTGTTGACTCGTGCTCTCCTTTTATCTGAGAGCTGCAGGGAGGCGAGACGGTGTCACACGTACCGACGTCTGTGAGCTCATTAGTGTCTCAGTGGAAGGCTGTGGATGAGCCTCTCCATTAGAAACAAGAGCAGCATTGATCCTGTCTCTGTGAAGGTCAAAGAGAACCCTGGGAGAGAACGGGAACATCTCAGTGTATAGCAAATGTTTTCATTCTGTCTCCTTCAGCTCAAAGCTCCTCAACCTGTGGGTTATCCTCCTCTAGCCTTTGGGGGGCGCTATGCTAACCTGAGGAGGGTTTTTATGCTTGTTTTGCATCTGGTGCTTCAGTTAAAGCTTTACATATTCATATTATACACATTTTGCAAACTTTTACTGCTATTTTTGGCAAGGGTTTTGTTATTTATTCATTTATTTTTTGTATCTTTTGTCATTTTGTGTATATTTGTTGTCCCTCTGTCTATATTTGGAGTGGTCTTGTGTATTTTAGGAGTCATTGTGTTGTACTCTCTGTGATTTTGTGTGTTTTTAAAGCTTTTGTATTCTTCCTTGATTTTTACTTGTACTAATTACTAGTCCATATGTTTAATTAGCTTAGCATGTAAAGTCCAGTCCCACAAGTTTGGTTAGCTTAGCATGTAGCGAACCAGTCCCACTTCACCCTGTCCCTACATTTCTTGTTAAATCCTGCATAACTTCACTTGCCCCCTTTATCACCAACGTCATTCACTTATGTCTTATCTCTGGTACTGTCCCTCTCTCCTGAAGAAACCTGGTTTGGACCTCACCAACTTCAACAACGTCCCATTTCAAACCTTCCCTTCATCTCCAAAATAATCGAAAAATCTGTCGCGGCTCAACTCCATAACCATCTCTTCACTAACAATATTTACGAGCAGTTTCTATGCGGTTTTCATCCCCTTCACAGCACTTCTCCAACTCACTAACGACCTCCTCATAGCTTCAAACTCTGGTTTACTTTCTATTCTCATTCTTCTCGACATCACTGCAACTTTTGACACCATCTCTTGCTTAATTCTCCTTGACAGATTCTCTTCAATTGGCATAAGCCACACCCCCCTCGCTTGGTTCACTTCCTATCATTCTGGTCGCACACAATTCATTCTACTGAAATCCCACAATTCAACACTTTCCTCGTCCATGCTGGTGTTCCTCAGGGCTCTGTCCTATGACGCTGATGACACCCAGCTCTACCTCTCTACCAAACCATCTTCATCAACCAACCATTATTGATTACTGCAACTCACTTCTGTTTGGCCTCCTCAACAAACCCCTCCAGAAACTGCAGCTCCTTCATAACTCTGCCGCACAGATCATCACACTGACCCCCACTACTCACCATATCACCCCCGTTTTACAACAACTTCACTGGCTTCCCATAAAACAAAGAATCAACTTCAAAATACTCATTACATTCAAAGTGCTTCATAACCTGGCCCCTCCGTACATATCTGACCTCCTCCACATCGCCCATCACCTGCCCGCACACTCCGCTCCTCCTCCACCTTTCTGTCCCACCTGTCAAACTCATCACCGTGGGGCGCAGAGCATTCAGCCGCTCTGCTCCCCAGCTCTGGAACTCTCTCTCCCTGACCTCCATACCACAGATTCCCTGTCATTATTCAAATCTCACCTGTTCAGACAGTCCTACACCACCTAGTCACACACTCACCATCTCAATGTCGTACTCTGTTTTATTCTGTTGCTCCTGTTTTTATGACTTTTGGGTGTTTTGAAAGGCACTTTTAAATAACGTGTATTATTATTAGCTTAGCATGTAGCAACCAGTCCAACGTGTTTGATTAGCTTAGTACGTAGCAGCTGTAGCTGAAAGGGCTAAAGGTTAAAGGGGGCGGGGCTGAGATAGTAAACGTGTGCATGCAGTCAACTGGTGATCATGTTATCTGGTGACCTGTTTGTGAACAAACAGAGCATGTCCTCCGTGACTCTATCAGAGCGTATTCCCACCACTTCTCTTTAACGTCATCATTAGCTCCATCACCACCTCCTCTGATACACCTGCTGACTGGGAGGATTGTGCAGCGTTCCCAGGATGCTTTAGGTCAGAGCTGGGTTATGATTCCTTCTTATTCACAGAATACATGTGTCTTGTTGTGTTGTTAAGGATCCTCAGTGTGACATCCATCTGATATGAGCTGTGAGATATTAATAGAGCAACTGTTATCTAGTGTAATGTGAGAGTGATTCCTGTGGTTTCTCCTCCCTCTGGGACCATGTGACACTTGAGGAATGATGTGAGGAGCTCAGAGTGGAGCGCCCTCACTCCGCTCTGATTAGACCAGCTGACATGGAGTCAGGAGATGCTGTGAGATCACAGAGGAGGTCTGACATCACTTTAACACATTTAAACTAAAGAAAACGTGCAAATAAACAGCATATGAAGTGCATAGAATCCAGTTTTACTTTGAAAGATCTTGACTTCCTCTTCAATTTTTTCTCCTGTGATTCATGCAGCGTTTCTCAGTGACTTAGACACACACAGTCAGTTTAGCTCCCGATCCTGTCTTTGTCTCTATCCTGTTCTCCATCACGTCCCTGTCCTCCTTCTCATCCTCTCACAAAGACACGAGACGATCAAACTCATGTTTGTTTAGTGACACGTAGACCTGATGATAGTCACACAAAGATATGGAACTGGATTAATGTGGCGGAGGACAAAACAACACAACAAGACGCACAAAACAAACCGTGGCAATGCACAACATGATGCATGACACATAAAACGATACACAACATGACACAACATATTTAGAAGGGATATGAAAGAGATGCTGCACAGGCTGTCAGAAGTAACACAAAAAAACACAAAGACTCACAAAATACTCGTTAATGAGACGATGCAGAGCTCCTTCTCCTCTTCCTCACCTCATCCTTCCAACCTTCATCCTTCATCCTTGGCCTCTCTCTTCACCTCTCCTCTCTGTCTGCTTGTTCCTCCTCACTAGCTCCGCCCCCTTTACCCTCATCTATCTCAGCCTTCACGCTTGCTCACCTTGTCCTCCACCTGCTCCTCGCCCCCCGACACACCTCACCCTGACCCCTCCATCACCTCCTCAGCCGTAACCATAGCCTCCACCGATGGGATTCAGTCTCTTAAAGCTGCAGTATGTAAATCTAAAAAGGAAAAGTTAATTTATATTCACTTCCTGTGAGGCTGGTGTTATGATTTAACTGGTGACCAATGTAACTGGTGATTTTGTTAAAGATTTTAAAATGTGTGTGTGTGTGTGTGTGTGTGTGTGTGTGTGCGTGTGCGTGTGTTTAGTCTTCACAGTAGAACACACATGAAATGATAACATTAACACACTCCATGACTCTATAAACTAACAGAATTACTCCTAAATACACAAAACAAAATCAAAAACATACAAAACTACAAATAAAACACACAAAATGCAAAAAATGGCTCCAAAAATGTGACCACAAAAACACATGAAAATAGAAAAAAACACAAAAATACACAAAATCATTCCAAAAATATTACAGTAAGACAAAAAACATCAAAAACTCACAAAACTACAAAAAAGTGCAACTAATACTCACACAACAGCAACAAAGTGCACAAAATGGCTCCAAAAATGACCACAAAACCACATAAAAACAATAAAAAAACACTCCATGACTCCATAAACTAACAAACTAATTCCTAAACACACAAAACATCGAGAACACACAAAATGATGTCGACAAAAACACATGAAACTAGAAAAAACACTTAAAGAAAAATACACAAAATGTCAATCATTTTGAACTGCCTGCTGCTAATGTTCATTCATTCCTTCACTAAGCTCAGTTTTATTTTAATTTCCCAGAGGAAACTTCTCAAAGGGATCAATAAAGTTTTGTTTTTAATCAAATCAAAAACACGGAGAGCGTTTTCCTGAGGCACACGGACACACACTTGCCGTCAGTGTGAGTGAGGGCGGGGCAAAGAGGGAGGGAACAGGGAAAGGAAAGGCAAGCCTAGACAAATGAAGGTGTTGGTGAATCACAGTGTCCTGCTCTAGTTTGTTTTATATCTACATCCCAGAACATAAACACACAATACGACTCATAAACGCACAAAACAACAAAAAAAATGCACAAATAGACTGAAAAACACAAAAAACAACAACAAAAACAAAGGAACTCAAAAAATACATGAAATGATTTAAAAACAAATACACAAAACCAGAGAGGGGGGGGATTAACACTTATATAACTGTGTTTAATCAGAGTTCACGCTCAGGTTCTGGGTTATATATTTGCATAATGCTAATGTAGCTCCTCCCTTCAGCTGCTGTATGTTTCTGCTCTATGGGAACGTTTCTAGGATGATGAAGACGAGTGTTTTATTAGACGACTTTAGGGAACGTTTCCCACCACAATCCACAGATAGACGTGTCTGAATGTGAGCCGTGTTGTTGGAAAGTTCAGTGAACGCACCGCGGGTCGTTCCTGTGAGGTTCAAAGCCTCGGTTTGATGGTCCTCACATGTGAGTGGAGCAGAACCTCAGGGTTCACACCAACATCAGCCTCTGCAGCTTTACAACGTTGGATTTCACCTCTGGAGACACAACAGAGTTAGTTTAAAAAGAGTTAATGCTCACGCACTGCGAAAACACAACTCTGACATACACAGCGAATGCTTCAGGGGTCACACTGAAAAAAGCACTGGTGTTAAATTTTACCAAAATAACACAAAATCACTCAAGAACACACAAAATAAAAACTCAGAAAACAAGAACAGAAACACACAAAATAACTTGCGTGGGTGGCATTGATAAAAGGTGATGTAGGGCTCTCTGGGGGCTCGGTCAGTGCGCTTGGGGGCCAGCCCTTGCTAGCTCTGTGCCCACCGGCGGGCGCCCGCTGGCTGCCCGTTCAGCGCACCTCTGGCCGTCTTCTGGGCATAAGCCTTGGCTCCTCTGCTGGGGTCTCGGGCGGGGCGCTCTCTGGGCCCTCCCCTCGGGGGGTTGGGTGCGGGGGTGGGGGTGTTCGGATGTTGGCGGGGGCGCCGGTTTCTCGGCTCTTTGGCGCTTTCTCGGGTGTGTATATGGGGGTCGGTGGCTGCATCTCGACTTGGGATCTTGGGGGCGTCTTGGGGCCCGGGGCAGCGCTTGGGTTTACAGTAGTGGTTCTTGCACAAACATTGGTCATGGATGCACTGGCCTTAGACTGTGGGATAAAACTCATACTGGGCTTAACTTTAGACACGTTGAGCCTAAATACCTGCTTTAGGTTTTACCACTCACTCATTCCCTCTGTCCACAGCCACCACCATTAAACCTAAGCTTCACACTGGTCACCAGACTGGCTTGATTACACAACACAATAATCACAATATACACAACTACTGTATAACATCATATCTCACTCTCACTTTAAAATAATCAACTCTTTCCCACCCTTTACATGTCCTACCTTGAGTCTCTCCTCCCTGTTCCCTCCCCCTCACCCAGGTGTAACACTGCCCTCTCTTTTTACATCCTCCCTTTAATAAAGTATTTCTTACTCTTCCTTAGGGAGGGCTGGTCATGGTCACAATTATGCAATAAATTAAATTCATTTATTTAATTGCAATAATAAAACATGCATTGCTGTCTTAAAAATATTGCACTTCTTGTAGTGTTGACCTTTGACAGCATGTGCAGACAAAGTAAAAAAAAAAAAAAAAAAAACAATAACATAAACCCACCAAATGATGACAAAACCACTCAAAAACACACAAAAGGGACTAAAAAAATGTACAAAACAACAACAAAAAAAATCAAACACACAAAAACGGGAACAAAATTATGACAAAACAACAAAAATAAAGTAAACAACTGAAATGAATACACACTGTATACACACCCAATGACTCCTTAAACTAAAAATACTACTTCAAAATGAGAACAGAAACAAAAATAAATGAGTGAAGTATATGAAATGGCAACAAAGCTCACAAAATACTGCAAATTGATGTTCAGAGTGATTGTGTGGAAGCCTGAAGCAGGAAATGAGACGTTAATCTGTATTTATAGCTCTATCAAAGCTCCGATCCCTCGTACTGATACTGAGTGACACACACAGCGTTATCATCGTAGGTGACGGACAGCGAGCGGAGCAGCAATGAACGCGTGCGAGGACAGTCCAGCATCTTTGTGGATTAGGAACGCTTCGTTAATCCCATTAGATCAAGTCCTCCAGGGTTTAATTCCCTTGATTTAATCCAGTCAATAAGAGCCGAGGGATTCCTTTAATGTGCAGAAAAATGTGGTTCAGCCTGAAATGCGATGAAGACGAGCGTAGTGTGACATGATCGAATAAACTGAGCAGGAATCCTTCAAACCCTCCTTGGTTCTTAATCCGTCTTACACATTACACATGTTGGAAAAATGATTAAAGAAAACACGGATCCTGAACATTCGATATAACAAGACGCTTTTGAATCAGGTGTAATCACCTCAGATGGACTGTTTTTAGAGACATAAATTGTTATTTATTTAATCTTTTCTTTAAATCAGATCACAGTATGACACCAAAATGACTCATATGCACGTTTTTGGACAATTTCACACATTTTGACGCCATTTTTCCATGGAAAACATGTGACTGGATGTCGAATTTCTCACAACGTGATTTCAGTTTCTGTAAAATGTTTAGAATGTTTGGTATGATTTGAGAAAGTTTCAATAGATGGTAAAGTATTTAGCATGTTTTTAGAGTTGCACATGCAATAACTCTTTGTCATGCTAAGAGTATGCCTGCTACCTTGATGCTAACGATGCTAACTCAAGGAAATCCAAAGCAGAGAGGAGATAAACAGGTATCTGTGCGACTGTATGCAGATGATGCAGCTCTTTCCTAACCTCTACTTTGTTTAGCGTGTACTTAGCATGTTTTCAGAGTCGCACATGCAATAACCCGTAGTCATGATAGAGCATGAATGCTAATTCATTGCTAAAAGATTGAAATCTAAAGCAGATAGTTGAACAATGTCTCTGTGCATCTGTTTGCAGATGATGCAGCTGCGTAGCTTCCATCTTGTTTGGCATTAACCCCTAGTCACGCTAAGACTATCTCTGCTAACTCAATGCTAACGATGCTAACAGATTGAAATCCAAAGCAGAGTGGATATAAACATGTATCTGTGCGACTGTATGCAGACGATGCAGCTCTGTACGTCATCAGTGTTCTCCAGATACAGAAACTACTGAGTGTGCGTTACTAACGATGACGTCAGCGGCGTGTGGCACTCGTCAGAGGATCTGTGTTTTCATGACATGACACAAGTAATGTTATATGCAGGAAAAAGCTGCTGCTCAGCTTTAAATAACATGCTTCTGTTACACTTTCATACACGTTAGCTCCAGAGCTTGCGGCGGCGTGGTCCTCGGAGTCTCATTAAAGCTTGTTTATTCCGCGGAGCCGGAGGGTTGGAGGTCCTGCTGATTGGTCTCGACAGAAGACGCTCTTCCCCGATACCACCCCCCCCATCCCCACCCCCACACACACCCCCGTGATGTCACAGAGGCGAGGGTTTTTTTGTGTGCGTGTCCTCTCACAGAGCACGGGTGTCAAACACGGTTTAATTCACGGGACCAACACAGAGCTCTTTGAGCTCACATGGGCTCAGGGAAAAAAGCGCGAGTTCAACATGAATGTGTCCTAGTTTACATCCCCATGTATAAAATCAATCTAAAGTATATAAAGCACCAACAATATCAAGAAATTCACTTCAATCTTCAACATTTTTAACCAATCGTGGTGTCAGAAAGAAAAGAAACGACTTCCATCATGTGATATAATCATGGGTAAAACTGTGATCATGCAAATATTGTGGCGTTTAGTGTAATGTATTTGGTTGTATTTATGTATTTGGAGAAACAATGATTTATATTTTCTGTCTATTTTAACTTTTCCTGCTGAACACATTGGATGCTCTAAAGCAGGTGTTCTCAACCTTGGGGTCAGGACCCCATTTAGGCTCATGAGACACTAGGAGAGGGTTGCCAGATGCCTTCAAGAAACTAGGAAATATTTTTTTTTAACAATTCAAGCTGATTTTTGCTTATTTTTTACCCTTTTTCTGTAACTACACCAAACTTGCCTATTTTAACCTGTTTTTATAACTTTTTCCTGTCATATTTTTGCTCCTTTTAATGTATTTTTGCCACATTACTCCCATTTCTGACACTTGAGCACTTATAAATTCTTTTCACCACGTTTCCACCTAATGTCACATATGTTGACCTCATTATTGTCACTTTTAACCTCTTTTAATCATATTTCATGATTATTTTTGCCAATTTAACCACATTCACTATTTATGCCCATTATTTACTAGTTTAAACTACTTTTTAACTTACATTACCCCAACCCCCACCAATTTTAACCAATTTCTGTGGTTTTTGACAGTAGCTGTGTTTCTATTACACTTTTTCTCAAAATAAAAGCAATATTTAAATTTTTTTGACAAAGTATAATTGCTCTTTGAACATGTTTCTGTTGACAGACTTCACCTTCTATGTAAATACCCACATGTTTATGGGCAATATCACACATTTTGTCTATATAATTTCTTCATAAAACGGCTAGGCTAATGTTATCTTTCACGTGATCTCAGTTTGTTCTTGTTCAGTTCATTTCTGCTGCATATTAATCTGAAATTAATGACAATATTTAACTATATTAACAGTATTAAAGATGTTCGGAATGATTCCAGGAAGTTTAACTGACTGTAATGAGTCTGAATAGAGAAAGACGAGGAAATGGAAATAATACTGAAACGTGTGAACTCTTAATTGGGAACATTTTGAAAGGTAAAATCTGAGTTTTTCTATATGAATTAGAGTACTTGTGTCAAACTCAAGGCCCGGGGGCCAAATTCGGCCCTTTAGACCATCCAATTTAGTCTGTAGGAGAAAGTTATAATGATAGAAAAAACATAAATTATTGTCTGAATAATTCAGTTGTAGGTATCTGAGCTCAGGTAGACAAATACACAAATTCAATGAAACTCCACAATATTTGGAGGATCACAATTTTCACACACTTCTATTAAATGACTGCAGACATTTTAAATCTGAAAATGTTCAAAGAACTTAATTTTCCTGAAATTATTTCACATAATTTTGCAAATTAAATAAAAATTGGTCACAAAATCAATGAAATTTAAAAGGGAAAATAATGCAGGGACTGATGTCTGTTATTGTTGGTGCCATATACATAACTGATTTATACGTTGTGGAAAGTACAGACTTTACCCAATTACGATCATACTACTTTGTATTTGGCCCCTGAACTACAATGAGTTTGACACCCCTGAGTATTACATATAATGTTAAATGAGCACTATGGGCTGCTGACAGTAAACATGTGAGCTAATCTTTCACAGAAACCTCCTGGCTGTGACTGTGAGTTGTTTGTCCTGTTAAAGGATCAATAGCAGCCGCTCCAGGTGCTGTTTATCTGTCTTTAATGAACCTATCAGGGCCTGAGATGCTCTCCGCTCTTAATGTGGAGCAGAGGAAGAAGCTTTTCTCAAGTCTTTAATCAGAGCTGAAGCTTTCACGCTTCAATAATGTGAAGAAACAGTTTTTAAAAACAACAACAGAGCAGACGTTAATGTTAGAGGCTGATGATGGTCCTCATCGTTCATCTGATGGAGCTAACGTAGCTAACAAGGAAAGACTGTTTAAATGTTACCAAAAACACACACACACAAAAAAAAAGTTCACAAATGGACTAAAAAATTACTCAAAACACACACAAAAACTCAGAGAACAACAACATAAACACACAAAAGGACTCCAAAATAAACAAAACAACAACAAAAACAAACAAAATCATGATAAAACACACAAAAGACAACAAAAACACACAAAACAACAACAAAAACACACAAATGGACTCGCAAAAGGACGAAAAAATACACAAAATGACCAAAACATATTCAAAACAACAACAAAAACTGAGAGAACAACAACATAAACCCACAAAAGCACTCACAAATATACAAAACAACAACAAAAACGTACAAAACGTCAACAAAAGTGTGCAAAAGGACGTAAAAAATAAACAAACCGACAACAGAAACAAACAAAGTAATGACAAAATACTCCAAAAACACACAAAATGTGCAAAAAGACTAAAAAATACACTAAATGACCAAAGAAATACACAAAACGACAACAAAAACGCACAAAAGGTCAAGTCACTGAATCGTTTCGTATTGAATCGTTCTAAATAAACATCAACCATGAATCGAATCGTTGCTAAATTAATCGTTACACACGTTGTGCAAATGTTTTTAAGACGTAAACACACAACGCTCACGCTACATAATCTCACCAAACTGCTTCATTGTGATCCATCCCACGAGTTTGGGTGGAATAAGTCGACGGCTTTGACTTCTAAAGCATAAAAAAAATAAAACAAACTGAATTTATCCCTTTTAGGTTTTTTCTGTATGATTTGAAAATGTTGAATTTGTCAGTAATTAAAGTAAATTTGTTAAAGCCGATAAAACGAGAACAAATTGTAATCGGGTTTACCATGAAATGGGATTTAGTGAAAACTGTCAACAGAAGATCAGTCTCTGCATAATTATGGTAATTACAGTAAGTGTAATCTACTCTGATCTAATTTTAATATCACACCTTCAGACCCAATAGTCACATGTAAACCTAATTATGATTGGATCGTTTACAGGGCAGCACTACATCATTCATTTAGTCATCGACAGATGAGATTATTCAACTTTACACATTATTTAGCTCCAGATCTCACATTTGTGACTTTTGAAAAAATAAAATTCCCACCAATTAGTTTATCCATTCCTTCATTTAACGTGTAAGGCACTGCTTTACTACTGGAATGATAAGAGGACATTTATGTATTTACCTCGTTATAATATGTATGTAGATCCCGGACGAGCCCCCATAATGTTTTTAATGAAAGAAGATGAAATCAAAGACTAGAAGTCACTGGTCAGATGCTTTTTGTTGTCATTTTCTGTCCTTTTCATAATTTTATGTGGACATTTGTGTCTTTCTGGTGATTTTCTGTAGTACTTTTTCTGTATTTGTTGTGTTTTTTTCCCCTTTTCGTTTTCATGTAATTTATAATGTATTTTGATTTATTTTGTGTATGATTTTGATTGTAATTTTTGTGTAACTTGGTTATTGATTTTGTTAGGGTTTGATGTCATGTTTGTTTGCTTTTGGAACACAAACTCACTTCTACGTTCCAACACAGACCTATTAAGGACTAAATGTAATCCGTGGGAGCAGTTTCACCTCAGGTAATATGAGTTGGAGAGCTAATAAAATCCATCTCCACGCAGCTTTATTATCTGCTCTGTGGTGCTGCTCCATTGTCTTTTACTGACATTTAAACCAACACATGCTCAGACATCACAGAATTAACCGTGGATTTCAAATCTCGGCCTTAAAGAAGCAGAACAACTTAAACAAACTCACACTCCTCGTCGTTCTTTGATTTAAGTTTGACTTTGAGTTGAAACGAGGCTCAGCAGTCTGAGGACGGGCGGTTGCCAGATTGGGAGGCTTTCCCTGTTTTAGGGACTTTACTGCTGTTAAACTTCCTGAGATCGTACCAAACATAATAAACTTAGTCCGTCTCATAGAGATATTCACTTTACATTGTCATCCCACATAGCCGTATTATTCAGTATTGTGAGACTTTGAACCAGATTATGAGTGAAATTTGACATATTTGTGCACTTGCTACACATTCAGGGGTGGATTCACTAAGATCTGAAATAAAGGGTGGTAAACCAGTTGTTTCCCTAAATCCTTTGGTGACTGAGTTTCTTCACCTGCTGCGAGGAATTCATTAAGATTGCAGCAATGATTAGTGCACGTGCAGAAGTGGTGCAGACTGCTCTATTTAAATCAGCGTTTTGTTATGTTGAACATGGAGCGTGAAGGAGTGCGTGGAAGTGAAAAAATACATTTGAAGCAGCAGAATTGGAGGTGTTAGTAGAGAAAAAATATGGATGAATTACTGCAAAGACAAAGATAAATAGATAGATAAAGACATAGATAAATAGATTCTCTATTCATCCCGCCTATGGGTAGAGTCTGACAGGTAGCGAGCTTATGTTTATAGTGCACTTTTTCTTGCCATATTGTTGCTCCTTTTAATGTATTTTTGCTACATTTCTCACATTTCTGACACTTCTACATCACGTTTCAATGCTTTTTCTACACACTTTTTCCACTTTCCAGACATGTTCAGCACTTATAAACCCTTTCCACCACTTTTTCACCTAATGTCACATATGTTGACTCATTATTGTCACTTTTAACCTCTTTTCACCATATTTCATGATTATTTTGTCAATTTAAGCACATTCATGATTTGTCATAGCCAAAATTTGCCAGTTTAAACTAATTGTTCCAATATTGACACTTTGGACCCTTTTTACCACTTTTTTAGTCACTCTTATTTGATATTTTTAACCAATCAAAAATGACAGAAAATTCACAAGATTACTTTAAAATTATGTGATAATCCAGTGACCTGTCCAGGGTGTACCCCTGCCCAGCGCCTAGTGTGGGCCGGAGATAGAAACCGGCAGACCCCTGTGGCCCTGAAATAGGACAAAGTGGGTCCGAAATTGGATGGATGGACTCAAAAATGCACAAAATGAGAATAAATGACACTAAAATCACACAAAACATGCAAATAAGCATAAAAAATGTACAAAAACACAACAAAAATTCACAACATAAAACCAAAACAACTGCAGACAAAACATCAACAAAAATACACGTCATGCTCATTATTTGCCAGTTTCAACTAATTGTTCCAATATTGACACTTATTAATAATAATAATAATACATATACACACTTTAAACCTTTTTTCCCATTTTTCCCTCTGTTTGTCCACTCTAATTTGCAACTTTTATATAGATGGCCCTGTCTCCACATGGGGTCCCCGCTCTCTGGGGCATTTATTTTGGGGGTGGGGGGCTGTAAAGGTTGAGAACCAGTGCATTAGTAACTGTAGTTAGTGATTTGTCATGTTGTTGTGGTATTTTAATTGACCTTTAAACATCTTACACACAGTGAGCGACTACTTTAGAACATCTGTCTACGTCTGTCTGCGCTAAAGCCAAACAAAGTGTTTCACACACTGGACGTAGTTGGATCGTAGGAAAACAAATGGATCGATCGATTAATGGATCAATTGTTTCACCCCCAGTGAGGTCATTAGAATGTTGTTTAAAAGCAAGAAAAAGTTTTTATGAGTTGGACTTGATTTAGAGCGAGGTGTGTGTGTGTGTGTGTGTGTGTGTGTGTGTGTGTGTGTGTGTGTGTGCGTGTGTGTGTGTGTGTGTGCGTGCGTGCGTGTGCGTGCGTGTGTTCTCACTCTCGCTGCAGTAAATCTTTACGTTTGTGTGTGTGTATGGCTCTCAGCGCTCTCACTCACCTGTGTTTCCTGAGGCTCGTGGAGACGTGTCCTGCTAATGCCACACGTTAGCTTCTCACGTTAGCTTCTGTGCTACGTGCACAACAAAGGAGACACTCTAAAGCCTTTGTTTACAGCCATTGATTTACCTTCAGTGAGGAAACATACGAGCTAACCACAGCGTGAAACAAACATCCTCCTGCTTTGTTCACGCTCATCAGTTACGTCTGAGCTAATGAGCCATGCTCGATAATTAGCTCAATAATTAGCATTCACTAACTTATCCACACATAGCCACATCTTTCTTCATTCTACAGACACGACAAGACATTTTAAATTAATGATAAAGTTGCCCCGCCCCTTTAGGCTTTGAACCTTCTCAGCCATCATGGCTATGTGCTAAGCTAACCCAAGCACGTGGATGTGGTCACTATTTGCTAAGCTAACCCAAATATGTGCAACTTGTCGCTATATTATAAGCTAACCCAAACATTTGGGATTGGCTGCTATGTGCTAAGCTAACCCAAACACGTAGGGCTAGTTGCTACGAGCTTAGCTAACCCAAACAAGAAGGATTAGCTGTTACATGTTGGACTGGTTGCTACATGCTAAGCAATCAAAACATGTGGGACTGGTTGTTACACGTTAAACTAACCAAACGTGGGATTGGTTGCTACATACTAAGCTAATCCAAACACATAGTACTAATCGCTACATGCTAAGCTAATCAAACATGTAGGAGTGGTCGCTACACGCTAAGCTAACCAAAACATGTAGGACTGATCGCTATATGCTAAGCTAACCAAACATGTAGGAGTGGTCACTACACGCTAAGCTAACCAAAACATGTAGGACTGATTGCTATGTGCTAAGCTAACCAAAACATGTGGCAGCGGTCGCTATATGCTAAGCTAACCCAAACATGTAACTGGTTGCTACATGTTAGACTAACCCAAACATGTGGACGTGGTCACTACCTGCTAAGCTAACCAAACATGTAGGACTAGTCGCTAAATGCTAAGCTAACCAAACATGTAGGACTAGTCACTAAATGCTAAGCTAACTAAACATGTAGGACTAGTCACTAAATGCTAAGCTAACTAAACATGTGTGACTTGTCGCTACTTGATAAACAAACCCAAAAATGCAGTGCTACTTGCTAAGCTAACTAAACATATGTGACCTGTCATTACATGCTAAGCTAACACAGACATTAAAACTGGCGTAGGACTGGTGGCTACATGCTAAGCTAACCTGGGTTTCAGGAAGTCATCTCAATAGAGAAAGATGTAACGGAAACACAATTGAGGACGTTGTGCTCAGGTTGTGATATTTGTGACTAACCGTGTGAGAGTGGTGCTGTAATGGAAACCAGTAGAAACAGTGGAATGTTCCTGGTTCTGTGATAAAGATAAAGAGTGAACGTAGTGTTCCGTCCTCTGAGGTTTTATTCTCTGCTGCTATCAGATGAACTCCAGCTTTTTATCTGTACGAGGCTCGACCCAAACATTTATCAGCTCTGACCCACACACACACACACACACACACACACACCTCGAGTGCTGAGTCAGCAGGATTATAACGCAGCATGTCTATTTGTGTGTAAATAAGAATTCCTGTTTTATCTAAACCTAATCCTGTTTACATTTTAAAATCAACTCTTGACTTTATTAAAACCTAACAGAGTGAAAAATGGGTTGCCAGGTTGGGTTGAGAGCGTCTAAAGCAGGAGTTTTAGGACAGTGGTTTTCAACTTGTGTGTGTGCGTGTGCTGTACGACCAAGCATTTATATCACAGTATTTTTTTTACAAAGCACAACTCGGTGTTAACCACATTTCTAATGATTTATAGCAGACATGGGAAACTGGTGGCCCTGGGGCCACATGGGGCTCTCTTTGTAATCTCACGCGGCCCCCAAAGTAAAGTATGAACCCACAAAGAAATACACAAAAAAAAAACACAAAATGACTCCAAAAATACACAAAACAACAATGACTACACACAAAATAAATAAAAAAAACACACAAAGAAGACAACAAAAACTCATAATTAGCAATAATAATATTTTCATTTGTAAAAAAAAACAAAACAAACAACATACAAATGCCAACAAACTCAGTGTTAAAGTGTTATATTAAAATTTCCTGCGATAAAATAAAAGATGTTTTTCTGTGCAAAAGTCACCATATCTGGCAACGCAGAGCAGTCAACTTTGTGTGTGAGATACTTCAGAAACACTCTGGAGAAGTGTGTGTATGTGTGTGTGTGTGTGTGTGTGTGTGTGTGTGTGTGCGTGTGCGTGCGTGCGTGCGTGCACATGTGTCTCCTTTCATTCCTCTTCAATCATTACTGTTACTGATGTCTCACCACTCTGTTCTTGGCATCAAAAATCCTCCTCTGTGTTGGAAATGTCCCCACACACGCGCGCACACACACACACACACACACACACACACACACACACACACACACACACACACACACACACACACACTCACTAGTGGCTGACTCTGTGGCAGTTTCAGAATGTCCACCCTAATTAATTATACTATAATTAATACTCCTCGTATTCTCCGAGGCCTGGGAATACTGGATTAAACTGGGCACACACACACACACACACACACCATGTACTACATTTGTTCTGTAGCTGATTTTGTGTATTTTTAATATCCATCCTTTTCACATGATCGTTTTGACAGAGATATAATAATAATAATCAATGACACCAACACAGCATAACGTGGATGGCTGTTCATCATAGGAATGGGATCCACACAAGGTTCCTGCTGCTTAACAGAAGGTTTTCCTTGCCGCCATGATGAATTCATGTTGGGTGTGGGATACATATGTATGTGTATATACGTATATATGCATATGTGTGTATCCATAAAATGAAGAGTCCGTCCTTAAGACTGCTCTACTGTAAAGTGTCTTGAGATACCATTGGTTATGATTTGGCGCTATACAAATAAAGATTGATTGATTGATTGATTGAAAAATCAAATGTATGTATGTGAGTCAGAGATACACACAGACCTACACACTGTAGCTACGTCTCTAAGAGCAGGGGTTCTTAACCTTGTGGTCAGGAACCCATTTGGGGTCGCCAGACAATGTGAGTGAGTCGCCAGATGCCTTCAAGAAACATTTTTCTGCAACTACACCAAACTTTTTATATTTTAATCTATTTTTATTACTTTTTCTTGCCATATTTTTGCTCCTTTTAATGTATTTTGCTACATTACTTCCATTTCTGACACTTCTACATCACATTTCAATGTATTTTCTGCACATTTTTTCTACTTTCCAGACATGTTCATCACTTATAAACCCTTTCCACCACTTTTCCACCTAATGTCACATATGTTTACCATTATTGTCACTTTTAACCTCTTTTCACCAAATTTCATGCTTATTTTTGTCAATTTAACCACATTCAACATTTGTCATGCCCATATATTGCCAGTTTAAATGAATTGTTCCAATATTGACACTTTGAACCCATTTCACCACTTTTTCCACCATTTTTGGTCACTTTTAACTAATTTTATTTGTGATTAAAGCAAGGATTTCCATCTTTAAGATGACTATAATAATAGTAAACTTCCTGAATAATCACATGTGTCTTATACAACACTCTACAATCAGTTCACTATTTACTCACCAGGTGGCGCTGCAGGCAGAGAAAGACAACACACACGAGATTGTACTATGCCTTCACAGCGTTATAAAAAAAAAAAACATCCAACTCATCCATCAAACAAGTCGGTATTCAAAGGGTTTTCACGTGAGATTAACATCCGCAGCGTCTCTCAGGTTCTCCAAATATGTTGAGTTTAGTTTTAGTTTCAAACTAGTTTCACAACTGGGTTTAGATCATTTTATACACACGTCTTGAATTTAAGACTTTTCTGTGTGTGTGTGCGTGTGCGTGTGCGTGTGTGTGTGTGTTCACCATGGAAAATATTTAGGCCAGTTTTTTTTTTTTATTAGAAGAGGAGCGACTAATCCCTGTTTTAGAGAGAAGGGAATAATCTGTCTGTGTGTGTGTGTGTGCATGTGTGTGTGTGTGCCCCTTTGTGGGGAACATGTTGAAAATACTCCCATTGTTCCTGGTCTGTTTCAGCCAGAACGTAAACCCACATAAAGAACAGATCTGAGCCAGGAGACAAAAACCAGGCTTTGATTCTAAAATCACAGAAAAACCAAAGCAACAGCAGAGTGCTGACTAACACTGATAATGAGATGCAGTGTGTGTGTGTGTGTGTGTGTGTGTGTGTGTGTGTGTGTGTGTGTGCGTGTGTGTTCCTGCAGCTCTTTGCAGTTTAAAGCTTTCATTACACATACTAATCCGGAAACATTGTCCTGACTTTAGGTTGGTTTTTTTATCCTCGTCGCTGCTCTTCCTGTATCTGATGATCTGAGAGTGACATCACACACCCAGGACCTGATGACCTACAGGTGTGTGTGTTTAAGTGTGTGTAAAAACGTGTGTTAACTGCACACGAGCACAAACACGTACAAATTATAGTTGCACGATACCCACGATACCCCGCGGTGCCAAATTGTAACGGTTTCAACTATACTAGAAATTCTACACAACGGTACTACTGTGGATTAGGATTCTACCAGTGCTAGTTTCCGCTACATAGAGGTTGCCTCTACTCACCACTCGGCTTCTCACTGCACAGTCTAAACTCACTGCATGCTACTTACTTGAAAACATACCAACATGGCAACCAAACTTTACAGCTACTGAATGATTGGCTGTTTGTAGGGCCCTATAAAATCTTCATTAACGGAATCGTGGACGGAATCGACCAATAAAAACGTTTAAACGCGGAAATGGACAAAATCGGCATTAAACGCCATCACTGTGGTGCAAAGAACGTTTTTATGGGGAATTGTTTCTGGGACTGCTTATTAGGTGGGTGCACCGCCCTCTCTCCTCCTGTCCTGGCTGCATTAAACTCATCTTAGATCACCACAAACAATGTCTAAAACAACACAAATCATCACTGACTCCTAACTACAGAATCTCCAGTGCACGTTAACTTTGCTGTGCCTGTAAAGCTCCGCCCGTGTTTCGTGTAGCGCAGCAGCGCTCCGTAAAAACGTGATCAGCTTTAATCACCTGCTCAGTGTTCGAACTGTTATGCCTGGTTAACTAAGTCTGTGTTGTCCAGTCTGCAGAGATTAAAGCATGGACCAGTTTCTCCTGATCTTTCTGAGAGAAATGAACAGAAACGAGAACAAACTGAGATTACGTTAGATTTGTCGTCCTCCCCTTAGCTACACATGCTAAAGCTAACATTAGCCTCGCAGTTTTACAGAGAAAAACTTGTAGGAAATGTGATATTGTCCCAAAAAGAAGTGTCGTAGAGATATTTATATAGAAGGTGAAGTTTGTCACATCGCCTCCTATTACAGCACATTTTGTGTAAGAATCTATATTTCTGTCTCTATGTCCAAATGGATTTGATTATTTCTGTCTGTTTTCCACAATCACTGAATATCTGCAGCCCTAGATTTTATTTAGCGTCACTTTTCTATGTTTTTGTTCTTTCTGTTTGAATTGTTAAATATGGAACGGTAAACATTGCATCTCTTCGGGGCGGTGTGTAGCTCAGTGGGTAGAGCGCCCGCCCCATGTATGGAGGCTGTAGTTCCTCACCTGCAGCGGGTCCAGGTTCGATTCCCGGCCTGGGACCCCTTCCTGCGTGTCATTCCCTGCTCTCTCTGACCCGCTTCCTGTCTAGCAACTGTCATATAAAGGCCACTAGAGCCAAAAAAATCCTTTAAAAAAAAAAAAAACATTGCATCTCTTCATACATCTCAACACGTGTTTGTATTAATTTAAATAGTTGTAATAAAAACAATAATAATAGCAATAATAATAATAATGATAAGATTTGATTTAAAAGCAATCTGAAACTCTAAAGTAAAGGAAGTGTTGAGTTGACTTCCTGCTGTAGACGTTAGCATTAGCGTCTCCTCCCACTCAGCGCTGAGTCATCACCACCTCATCGCCAAGTATCTCCTCTCATGAATATTCAAACATAGACATTTTCCAGCAGAGGAAACTCCTGATGCCTGGAGGACATTTTTACAGACTTCACGACTTCTCTACGTCGTAGCAATTTAAAACGGACGTTCTTCAGCCGCAGGAAATCACGACACTCAGTTTAGTCTCTACAGTTTGATAAAAGAATAATAATCTGCAGTTTATAGTCATTTATGTCCAATTTTAGCCTCAAACACACGTTGTGCTTTTAACCCAGATGGGAAATTACCCCAAAACATGAAGATGACCCCTAAAAAACCCACAAAACGACAACAAAAATATAGAAATGACCTTAAAATATTTAGTGAATTACCACAAACACAAAATGGCAACACAAATACACACAGATCCTTTGTGGTTTCCTGTGTTAATGCTCTCCGTTATTCTAGTGCTGACATGAAGGTTGATCATGTGACCTTCAGATCAGATACATTCACAAGTTTGTGGCCACGCTTTTTGAGAAAAACTACAAAAAGCAAAATAAAACGACATCAGAGAAAGAAGGCGGAGCTAAAGAACCAAGATGAAGGCGTTTGAATGGGATTTTTTGCTGATTTTTCCGTTTCCAAACATGAATTCTAGGTTTTCCGTCTTTTTTTTCCATGATTACAGGAAATGGGCGGAGCTAATATTTCACCTATTGCAGCTGTGTGTGTGTGTGTGTGTGTGTGTGTGTGTGTGTGTGTGTGTGTGTGTGTGTGTGTGTGTGTGTGTGTGTGTGTGTGTGTGTGTGTGTGTGTGTGTGTGTGTGTGTGTGTGTGTGTGTGTGTGTTTCTGTGTTCTACGTGAACATTATGTAGGTTAATGTGTACATTAGATTTCTCCTCTAATCCTCTGAGTGATATTAAACATAGATTTATTAACATGATCTCAGCGTCTCTGACTGTTTCACCTCTGTGTGACCTCATCACTGAGCCGTCCAATCCCCTTCATCCTCACGCCCTCTGCCCTCTGACCTGAGCACAGATTAATACTGCGTCTCACATCCTTGTTATCCTCCCAGCAGCAGCTCCTCTGTTCTCATTGTCACTGAGACGAGTCACATGACTTCAGACGAGACTAAAAATAAAAGTGAGAAGATTTTCAATTATCAACATGGCTGAAGGTGAGATTTCTGCTCAGCAGGATGTGATTAGCATTCAGGATCAACTGAGAGAATCAGTGTGAGTGTGGGAACGTCTCCTCACTGAGTGTGAACAGGAAACAGGAAGTCTCTCTGATGTTCACGGGGTCACCTACAGCTGTGTGGTCTCCTTCTGCTGCTCTGTGTCTCTGTGCACTACTGAGTGTCACAGCAGCTTCATAGATCTACAAATATAGACCTCACCATCTCAGTAATCAGCCTGTGCTGGGCCCAGAACGGCGGCCATCTTACTACAGACTACAATCAGCTACAAAGCACACAAAACAACAACAAAAATACACAAATGACCCCCAAAACACTAGAGATAACCCCTAAAAATACACAAAACAACAAAAATACACAAATGACCCCCAAAACACTAGAGATGACCCCTAAAAATACACAAAACAACAACAAAAATACACAAATGACCCCCAAAACACTAGAGATGACCCCTAAAAATACACAAAACAACGAAAATACACAAATGACCCCCAAAACACTAGAGATGATCCCTAAAAATACACAAAACAACAACAAAAATACACAAATGACCCCCAAAACACTAGAGATGACCCCTAAAAATACACAAAACAACGAAAATACACAAATAACCCCCAAAACACTAGAGATGACCCCTAAAAATACACAAAACAACGAAAATACACAAATGACCCCCAAAACACTAGAGATGATCCCTAAAAATACACAAAACAACAACAAAAATACACAAATGACCCCCAAAACACTAGAGATGACCCCTAAAAATACACAAAACAACAACAAAAAGACACAAAATGACCCCCAAAACACTAGAGATGACCCCTAGAAATACACAAAACAACGAAAATACACAAATGACCCCCAAAACACTAGAGATGACCCCTAGAAATACACAAAACAACGAAAATACACAAAGGACCCCCAAAACACTAGAGATGACCCCTAAAAATACACAAAACAACGAAAATACACAAATGACCCCCAAAACACTAGAGATGATCCCTAAAAATACACAAAACAACAACAAAAATACACAAATGACCCCCAAAACACTAGAGATGACCCCTAAAAATACACAAAACAACAACAAAAAGACACAAAATGACCCCCAAAACACTAGAGATGACCCCTAGAAATACACAAAACAACGAAAATACACAAATGACCCCCAAAACACTAGAGATGACCCCTAGAAATACACAAAACAACGAAAATACACAAAGGACCCCCAAAACACTAGAGATGACCCCTAAAAATACACAAAACAACGAAAATACGCAAAGGACCCCTAAAACTAATAAATCTCACAAACTAAACACACAAAAATTCACTCAACCGAAAAACACACGACAGAAAAAATTTACAAAATGACGACAAAAATAACAAAAAACACACTTTACGCTGTAGCTGTAACCAGAGCACAACCGTGAGGTATCACTGACGTGTTAATGACAGCAAATGTTAAATATATCAATGTTTAAATATATAAATACAGTAATTTAACCTTTTCTCTGAATATTAGGAAACGATCCTTCTAATATCTATAATCTCAACAACACTCTGATACCACTGAGCCACTAACGGCTAATTAACGCTAATCACGTCCTCAACTAAGCTAGCACTACTTTAAATACTGTATGTGCTTCAGCACTGTTAGCCGTTAGCATTCAGATATATTTGTGCTCACAAGTTGATTTCATTTTTAAAATTGTGCATTGTACTGCCCCTTGTGGGAAGAGTTATTTACGTTTTGAGTTTCTTGTGTTTTTGTCCACATAGAGCTTCCGTAGTTCAGTCATGCTGCTAACAGTCTTACAGCAAGTAACACTTCACAGTGTTTAAGCCTGTAACATCCCATTTTGGCTCTACAAAAATATCTGTCTGTAAGTATTTGAATGATAGTAATCTTAGCTTCTATTAGATGCCAACATTAGTCATTTTAGCATGTTTACAGTTCATAATTTGTAAGAAAATATTCGGCGCTAATACCGTTAGCATCCCTATGGCAGTTTCCATGTAAATTAGCATTGTGCTAATCGCTTGTTAATGCTGCTGTTTTTTGAGGGTTTTTGTTAATTCTAAGCTACTTATTTTATGTTGCAATGTATATTTGCCCATTAAGATTGTAATATGTATTCTCTTTGTTTCTGTATGTTACAGTTTTACAGTCTATCCAGTAAAACACACCAAAACAGCAAGACGCTTCCTGGTCCTTTATTGGAAACTGTTCACTATCTGTAAAGCTAGTTCACACACACTAGTACAGGCAGAATATGCGTATTGTGTAAGAAAATGTTATTTTAAAATTGAATTCTGACTGAAACAAAACAAACGTCAAAAACACTTTCGTTAAATAAAGTGAATTACTGCCACCTTCTGGACTGGAGGTTAGAATGATCACGACGTTCATATTAGCATTAAAATAATGAGAATAATGAGCATTAAAACAGTTTTTTCTGCTCATTTTGTGTTTGTTTGTGTTTGAGTCCTGCTGTCTAGTTTTGTTGTATATTTCTTTGTCATTCTGTCTTTTTGTTGTTGTTTTGTAAATGTTATGAGTCATTTTTGTTCCATTGTTTCTGTTATTTTTCATTGAATCTGACGTCTTGTGTTTTTTCACTAAAGTTTTGTATTTTTGTTTTCCTTTAGCGCAATGTTTACTATATTTTTTTGTGTGTTTGCTTTGAGTAATTTTGATGTTTTGTTTGTCACTTTGTCTTTCAGGGTCATTTTTCTTCTACTTTTTAAAAATGTCTTCTGTGTTTGAGTAAATCTGTTGTTTTATGTTTTTATGATAGTTTTGTGCTTTGGTTTTCTATTTGCAAAGTGTGTGTGTGTGTGTGTGTGTGTGTGTGTGTGTGTGTGTGTGCGTGTGTGTGTGACATCTTTAATATGTTAATGTTAAATCCTCGTTTCATCTTCAGAATTATGGTTTAACGTGTCTTGAAACGTCGTGTTCGTGCTTTTAAAATAACATTTTCAAAGCGAGTCGAGGAGAACGAGAACAACAGCTCATGTCAGATATAATTGTGCAAATGCCTGTTATAACACAACGTGTGTGTTTGTGCGTGTGTGTGCGAGAGTGTGTGTGTGTGTGTGTAAATCTAAGCATTCCTGAGGAGGAGCTTCTGTTCTCAACCTTGAATAATTAAAGGCTATTTATATACGGCGAGGAATGATGTAAACATCTATTTTTTTTCCCACGCGCACACACATACTGTACACACACACACAAACATGGGTTCATAACTGTATTGTTTTCAGAGTCATGATGCTGTGAACACAGATGCCTGGAGACGATATAAATAGGAAGTAGGCACGCAACGAGTACATCACACACACACACACACACACACACACACACACTGATCTGCTCTAAATGTATTAGCAGCAGTGTTGATGTGCCATAATATCACTAAGTGCTGTGACACTGATAATCCTGTCAGAGGGTTTACATGTTCAGACTGTGACTTTAGCTAAACTCCTCCCATTGCTGCCTTTTGTTCACAACCTGTATCTGTTCTAACGCTAACATTAATGAAGTAAAGATGGTGCTGTGTGTGTGTGTGTGCGTGTGTGTGTGTGTGCGTGTGCGTGCGTGTGTGCGTGTGCGTGCGTGTGTGTGTGTGTGTGTGTGTGCGCGTGCGTGTGTGCTGATAGTTTCTAGAGGCGATGGTGATACCGATTTTTTTCCCATCAGCCTTAGCTGATGACCGATACAGACTGCGGATTTTCTTGAGCCGATATTTGGAGCGATACTACTTTTGCTGCCTAAATTTACATCATAAAAATTACACAATGATGATAACAAATGGTACAAGTCTCAATTTTTTTTAAAAAGGAACATTTATTGAAATGAACAATGGTGAAGTAGAACGACACCAAGTAAAAACTATTTAACAAATAATAAAAACAGGTGATGTAGAACAAGAACAAGTAAAAAATAGAGTGAGACATCTCATAAAATATTATGAGAGAACTGTTCGTCCTTGTCCTGAAAATAGCTTTGACAAAAGTTGGCCTGACTGAAGATATATTTTATTAACAGGATTATTGAGTATAAATATATATAATTATAACATTAAACACAAAAAGAAACCATGAATAATAGTCCATTCCAACACAACCCCAGAACAGAAATTAACAGAAGAAAATAACGTGATGTCAGATTAAGCAACAAACTGTTGAAGTTTCTGTTCTAATTTATATCAACAGGAATAAATATTCAAACAAGTAGTAAACTGTTTCTCAAAGTTTTAAAAACTTCTTCTCAGCGCAGCGCTGAGTGAGAAGCAGAGAGAGAAACACACTCACACACACGCCAAACCTCCAGCCAGCTGCTCGTTAAATACAAGTGCGACACAACACGTGGACCCACGGAACAACAGCTAAGTTCAACAGTTAAAAGATGCTTTGAAAGTTTAAAACTTGCCGTTGGGGTTGAAGAGCTTCATTCACGCTCTGCTAGTGGGGGGAGGGGCTCTGCAGCCTCTGTATCCAGCAGCCATGTGTCATGGCCATGTTTTTTGTGTATCGGCCGATGCCAATACACATAAAACATGCAAAAATCGGTCGATACAATCGGCCTCCCGATGAATCGGTCGATCAATAGTGCTGATCCTTCACAGTAGTAACACACACTCATAAAAATCATGTTTTAAAATGTAATGTGTGAAGTTTACTCATCTATTCAATAAACCATGTTACATCATGGAGGACTTGGTTTGTAAGGAAACATGAACAGTAGCACTAACTGTAGAGTGGACAATAGACTGTAACTAACTGCATATCAATACGTAGGTAGACATTAGGGATGTTGCTAACGGCTATTATCCTTGTCGACTCCGTCTATTACGCAAGTTTTTCTAAAACAGTTTCAAATTAAGCACAAAAATAATATACAAGGTCAAAACACTGTCTTTAATGATATTGTGCGTATTTAATATTTATCTAAAATCATCATCTGCATTACTAGATATTAGTTGAAATACTAGTGAGATGTTCACATTGTGAGATACGAGCAGCTGAACATCAAAGTATCTCCTCAGGATGAATCAAAGGAAACAACAGAGTCATCTCTCTATAGATCAACTAATCTGGGCCCTGACATCATAACATCAATACCCAACATAGAAGAGAAGCTAACGTTAGCATGCTAACTGTGATCAGCCTGTGTGCTGACGGTTGCCCAGTGGAGATTTAGCCTTAACATTTGTTTAACTTTGTCACTCCTCAGCGTAACGTTATTACAAAATGATCAAGTTTTAATAGTTTTAATTAATCCCACAGCAACCATACGTGCTGACCACGGGAACGCGTTCTTACCTGTTCACGCTCCAGCTCTGCCTCCCGTTCCACGTCTACCTCCCGCTGTTCGTCTTCCTACATCATTAGATTGAGTGACCGACGCAAATATTTTTTCTGTGTTTACATTTGGGCTTCTGGGAAATGCATCGCGTTGCCATGTTTAGTGAATAAACCCATGAAACACAGCGGTAACGTTGTGTAATCCATTGATTTTAACAGTTTAAGTGTAATTCGATTACCAACTATTTAAACTGTAACTGTAACAGATTGCAGTTACTCATGATTTGTAATCTGATTACTTAATGTGGTTACATGTAATCTGTTACTCCACAACACTGTGAAGAGGTTTCATCTCTGTCTGTTTTTAAATCTTTTTACTTTGACATATGGATTTTATTGCATTGATTTAATGTGCACTGTTATTTTATATAGTTTTATTCTTTGTACAGCACTTTGTTTTTAAAGTGCTTTATAAATAAAGTTGGATTGGATCTTTTCTTTAACTTTATTGAGTCATTCTTTGAGTTCTTTAGATTTTATTGAAGGTGAGTTTTAATGTTGTCATGGAAACGCTGTCTGTGGCTAATGAAGGCAAACAAAGAGCTGATTGGACGGAGCGTGAGGTTTAAAATGAGTCATTGATTTCACTGTCAGCGTGTGGTCGTTCTGCTGAGTCATTGTTAGTGTGAACAGAACCAGACGTACCTGAAGGTCTTCATCACATCTCAGGCTCTTTGTTCTGCTCACATTAAAGTTAAAGTTTGTTTCTGAGGAACAAACTTCGTTATCAGGTCGGATGGTTGTTATTATTTTATTATGTTTTCATTTCTCCTCACTTGTTTTAAAACTCATGATGAAATGTGCGAGATGGTCAGCTTTTATCACAGGGGGCGGGGCCAAAAACATGTAATTGTATACATTCATGTCAGCATTAGAATAACAACCAATCAGATCATTAACACAGGAAACAACAAAGGAACTGTGTTTTTGTTCTCATTTTGTATATTTTTGATGTTTTGTGTCTTTGGAGTCATTTTTGTTTGTTTTGTTGTCCGTTTGTGTAGTTTTCTGTTATTTTTGCCTTTTTGTGTATATTTTCTTCTTACTTTGTGCATTTTTTTTAATGTTTAGTGCATTTTTGGAGTAATTTTTGTTAGCTTTGTGCATTTTTCTCTTGTTTTATAATGTTTTTTTATGTTACTTCATTTTTTTTTTTCCTGTTTCCCCTCTTATTTTGTGCAGTTTTTTATGTTTAATGTCTTTTGTTGTCATTTGCTCGTTTTTTTTTCCTTGTTTTTAAGGAGGTTTTTTTATGTCATTTTGTGTATCTTTTCCTCTTATCTTGTGTGTGTGGTGTTTTTAGAGTGATTTTTGTGTTAGTTAGTTAGTGTCACTTTGTGTTTGATTGTAAAATGAATAGAAGTTCCTGTTGTACTCTAGTGTGTGTTACGGTGGTTGTGTGCGTTGTGTACTTTCCTTTCCCTCTGTCTTCTTCTCTTTCTTCTCCTGGGGACACTTCTCTCACATTGAGCTGACCTTTGCGTTCCCGTCGGCTCCTCCGTGCGCACCAGGAAGTCCTGCTCTGAGTCTAAATAAAGAGCTGAACTTTATTTTGTTTGTGACAGTGAAACAAAGTGAAATATTGGAGCGTTTCTCAGGTTTTGTCACTTTGGTTTAAATATGAAGCCATAAAGCCGCGTAATGTTTTTTCTACTTCCTCCTCAGGCTTTCACTGCTGCTCCTGTTTCACCAACTTTCCAAATGTAGCGCTGACGCACGTCATTAGTAACCGTGAGAAAGTCCTGCCATCAGAGCTGTAAGCCAATGCCTCCTCCGCCGCTCTGCAAAGGTCAGGCTTTCACTCTCTTCACAAATAAGAAAACGCAACCAAAAAATATACAACACAAGTAAAAAACTAGGCTAGACCTGTATTCACAAGGCAAATATGTATTTGCAATTGAAAATGAGCAAAAATCTAGATTTGTTTATTGTTTTTACTCATGAAATTGAAAGTAATAATGCAGGAAAAACAGAACACTGACTTTGACCTTAATATGACCTTGAGCAAAGTCAAGGTCAAACATTGAAAGGAAATGTTGTCCATGGTACCAGTTTGAGCACTGGATCTCAATTTGTGGCCAAGTTATAGAGAAAAAGTCGTTTTTTTTTGTTTTCGCTGAGCTTCGTTGTCCTGAGAACGTTGAGGTCTCACTTTGTTCACTTTTATGAGGAGTTCTTGACCTTAGATATGACCTTGAGTGAAGGTCAAGGTCACAATTTGGAAGGAAATGTTCAATGGTACCAGTGGCCAAGTTGTAGGAAAAAAAGTATTGTTATTTTTTTTTTTGCGACGTCATGAACTTTGACCCCTACTGATCTTTTTACTGTAGGTCGTACAGCTTTGGTCCAATAAAATAAAATATTCCTCTTGAGATGATTTTTTATAAATGTAAGCATCAAACTGTACGATAAATATTTGTAGAGATATGGAACATGGCACATCCATGACATTGCCCCTATGAGATGACATACGTGTCTGTAGTAGGGTTGTAACTACACCAAACTCACCATATTTTAGCCTATTTGCTCCTTTTAATACATTTTTGCTTCATTTCTCCCATTTCTGACACTTCTACATCACATTTCAATGTATTTTCTGCACATTTTTTCCACTTTTCAGACATTTTCTGTATTTAAACCCTTTCCACCACTTTTCCACCTAATGTCACATATGTTGACCCATTATTGTCACTTTTAACCTCTTTTGAGCATATTTCATGCTTATTTTTGCCAATAGTTTAAATCAGTTGTTCCTACTTTATAAATTGCGTTAACCCCTCCCCATTTCTGCCACTTTTAAGCCAATATTGACACTTTTTACCACTTTTTCTCTCCGTTTTTTGCCACTCTCATCTGCAACTTTTAACTAATGCAAAACACATAGAGACAGAAAAACACACAACATGACTTTAAAATACATAGAATACAAAAATACACAAAGTTAAAAAAGAACAAAAATAAAAAAGACTAAATGACTCCATAATAGACAAAATAACAACAAAAATACTGAAATCACCAAAGAAAACTTTTGTTCTTTCATCTGCAACTACACCAAACTTGCCATATTTTAACTTAGTTTTGTCACTTTTCTCCTTTTAATGTATGTTTGCTACAATTACTCCCATTTCTGACACTTATTCATCACATTTCAATGTCTTTTATGTACATTTTTTCCACACTATGTGACCCATTATTGTCACTTTTAACCTCTTTTCACCATATTTCATGCTTATTCTTTGCCAATTTAACCACATTCACCATTTGTCATGTCCATTATTATCCAGTTTAAACTAATTGTTCTAATATTGAAACTTTGAACCTTTTTCACCACTTTTTCTGTCTGTTTTTATCCACTCTAATTTGCAACTTTTAACCCATTTCTGTGGTTTTTAAAATCCCATTTACCACCTTTTCCTCAGGCTCCACTTTTATTATTCATAGAAAGTATTTCTCATTAAAAACACAGATATATCTGTGTGTGTGTGTGTGTGGTGTGTGGTGTGTGTGTGTGTGTGTGTGTGGTGGTGTGTGTGTGTGTGTGTGTGTAAACAGTTTGGAGCCACAATCAGATTGAGGCCAAGCAGCTCCTTCAGATCACTGCTCTCTCTGCTCTGCACCTACACACATCTGATCCACCTCCGCCCCAGGACACACACACACACACACACACACACACACACACACACACACACACACTGGCGTGTGCAGAGGACTGGGCAGAAGAAGCATTTGTGATTTACTGCTGATTAAAACGGAGAGGAGAAGAAATCACACTTCATCTGACACACACACACACACATATTGACTCATAGACGCACACACACTCTCTCCTGTCACTCTGTGTATAAAGTGTGAGCAAATGAGTGACATTAAACTATATCTGAGAGGCAGGAAACTGTCCAATGTGGCAACTTTGACCCTGATTTGGATCTGGCAACCTCTGCTCTTCTTTTGCACACCTGCAACAAACCCAAAAACTAACCATGTTCACTGTGCATGAAGGAGGATGTTTGTGTGTGGAAGCTGGATCTGGCAACACAGCGCAGATATATGTGATATAGATCTATATGTCACACAAAGTGACTCTAAACACACAAAAGCACAGAAAAATACACAAAATGACAAAAAAAAAAACAATTTTTTTTTAAAACACAAAAATACAAAAGTACACAAAATGGGATTAAAAAAATATACAAATGACAGCAAATATACACAAAATCACAACATTTACACTCACAACATCAAAAATATACACAAAATAGAACAATGCAGTAGAACAATGCACAAAACGGCACAATTACACAAAATCACACAAAACTAAAGAAAATTACAACAAAAATAAAATAAATTACTTCAAAGCAAAGCAAAACAACAAAAGACACAAATGACTAATTTTACAGAAAAAAAAACTACAAAAATAGACAAAATGACAGAAAAATATACAAAATGGCAACAAGAGAACAGAAAAAGCAACATAAACACACAAAATAACAAAAATACAAGACATTACTCCAAAAATGATGATTTTTTCACAAAACAAAATAAAAAAACAAATGACAAACATATGCAAAATGACAACAATGATAAATGTTACAGAAATACACAGAATGAGAGGAAAATATATAAAACACAACATAAAGATGCAAAACAACCACACACATACATAATGTGTGTTAATGCTCTGATTGGTCATTATTATTGTATTGTTGATCACGTGACCCTCAGATCAGATACAAGCACATGTTTGTAGCCCCGCCCCCTTTCTCTTGTGGAAGAATCAATAAAAGCTACAACAGTAAAACTGAACTCCTATTTTTTCCCATGGGCTAAACATCTACGATGTCTCTCTAGTTTATGACACCAAAGCCTCTAATTTTGGGCTCTGGCGTTCTTCCCGCTTGTCATCCGAGTGCGGATCATGGCGGCGGTGGTGAATCCTCGTGGAGGTTAATGAGCCGCGGTGGCACGTAGCTGCAGTGACAGGATGATAATAGTAATGAGTCACAGTCGTGCTCCTCTGTCATATCACACAGGACTTTAAAGGGATTTATTTACCCTTTTCCCACCACACCAACAACAGTACAGTCTCTGACAAACACAGGCACAGTGCTTCTTATCTGCTCACACCCCTCAAACACACGGGCAAAAAACACAAAACACCAAAGACACACTAGAATACTACAAAACTACAACAGATTACAGAAAATACACAAAAGGACCACCAAAATATGCCTAAAATATCACTGAAGAATACACTAGAATACACAAAAACACACTAGAATATGACAAAACCACAAAATATTACAGAAAAATATACAAAAGGACCACCAAAATACACACAAAACATTAAAATACTGAAAAAACACAAAATATTGAATAAAAATACACAAAACAAAAATAAAACTGAAAATGATAACAATAGGACTCCAAAAATACACACAGAAAATTTAGAGAAAAATTACAAAATGACAACAAAAAATAAGAATGTGTACACCAAAAAATATACAAAAAACTCTAAATAATACTATAGAAAAATATCCAAAAACTCTAAATAATACTAGAAAAATATACAAAAACTCTAAATAATACTATAGTTCCTACAGTTCCTTTGTTGTTTCCTGTGTTAATGCTCAGATTGGTCATTATTCTAATGCTGACATGAATGTTGATCATGTGACCCTCATATCAGAGACAATCACATGTTTGTGGCTCCGCCCTTTTTACTAAAAAAAAAAAACAGACAGGACAAATTTGATGATTCATTTAATTAAAGCGTCGTTAAAATCCTGCATCGTTTACATTTGAGCTGCAAACAGGAAGTGAGTCATTTTCCAAAGTTTGAAAAAAACGTGAAACTTTTCTACACGTTTATTTATGGTCAGAAAAACATGCGTCGAGATCAGAGTGAATGTGAGACGATGATGATGTGCAGTTTGTGTTGAAGTGAATGCTGACGCAGCACTTTGGGGGCGTGTATTGTGTGTGTGTGTGTGTGTGTTAATGCATTGTTTACTCAGCACTTCTCTTGTTTACTCGTTCACTTCCAGTTCAAACTAAACGCCATCATCAGCACAAAAACTTTATCTGTGTGTTATTGCCCCAAACTGACACACACACACACACACACACACACACACACACACACACACACACACACACACACACACACACAGCCTATTAGCTTTGGATTCATTTCATCATCAAAGGCCACTGAAGCCGCTGCTGTTTCTTCCCGCCACTGAACAACAGTACAGTTTCTCTGCTTTGATTCACATAGAGGACACATCTGTAGGTGATGATGATGTCACACACACACACACACACACACAACTGCACAAGCTACACAAGCAACAAAAACACGCAAAATGATGAGAATAACTCACAAATGACAACAAACATATGCAGAATTATGAGAAAAATACACAAAATGAGAGAATATACAAAATGATTCACAAAAGCACGCTAAATGACAACCACAACACACAAACAACAACAAAAAATACGCAAAATGTCTATAAAACACACAAAATGACAGACGGTGCACCAAATGAGTCTAGTAAAAACACAAACAACAAAAGTAGGCATAATTATGATTTAAAAAGTCATTTTCTGTATTCTTACATCAGAAAATGCAGGGTTTTTTCTTTTTGCGTATTTTGCAGTAATTTGTGTGTTTTTTGGAGTCATTTTGTGTTTATTTTGAGTGATAAACTACTCGGTCATGATGTTGAAACCTTTTTAAGCAAAAGTTAAAAATGTTTTTGTTAATTTTAATCATTTGAAGCCACTAAAGGGTCTTTAACTGGTATTTATTTAAATTATTTTTGATGTGTTTTTTATTTTATTCATTGTTTTAGACGAGAACAAATCCATGATTTACGTTTCCAGTTAGTGTTTGAGTTGAGTCGTTTGAACTTGTCTTATATTTTGAAAGAAACATGGATTTATGTTTTAAAAACTGGTATGTTTTTATTATTGGTTATTTAAAAGTGAAAGCCTGTGAATGTTTGATGTGTCACCAGTTGTAACAATGACCAGTAGAAGTGAAACACCATGAGGTGTAGAGATGTTTGAAGGTCACAGAGGTGACGCTCGTGTGTGTGTGTGTGTGTGTGGTGTGTGTGTGTGTTGTGTGTGTGTGTGTGGTGTGTGTGTGTGTGTGTGTGTGTGTGTGTGTTGTGTGTGTTGTGTGTGGTGTGTGTGTGTGTGTGTGTGTGTGTGTGCGTACTAGCAGAACAAATGTTTTGCCAATCATTTGGGCAAATGATCGGGCCCTTTAAACCCAAATAATGAAGCTCATGATAACATCATTTTACAACATACACATGCCCACAACAGTGGGGCTTACATGCTTTGACACCACACAGAGTGACTATGTCATTTTGAAGTCCATCACACGGACATGAAGTATAACAAAACATTAGGATGGTCACTAACACAAATTCAAAGCAGTTCAGCACCACGGATAGTGACCACATCATTCTGACACCCACTTTAACCATTTCAACTCAGAGCCTGTATTAGTAGATATAAAGTTTAGTAAAACTAACACAGTGACCCACATGTTCACAAACACTATTTAATATGAAGTACTATAGACCTACTCACCACTATTTGAAGGACATACGACGAGCCTGACGCTCTGTGAACTCATCCACGATGCTCTGTATGTCCGTTTCCGTTGTTCTCTGATTCTCTATGGACAACATGGTGAGTCCACTCAGTCTCTCCTGTCCCACTGTGCTCCTCAACTGCTTTTTAATGAGTTTTAACTTGGAGAATGAGCGGGTCAACCTATTGACCCATTTTAATGTGGACAAACATGAGACACGTGACTGACGTGCACGTGTATACTCGGTGCAGAAACCATGTTTACACAATGTGATGCTTGAAAAACTGAAAAATGACAATGAATGAACTGCTGTTAAAACTCATAAATAGTTGGTAATTTGTAGAAAGTTTGTCATCTGAGGACGTTGTCGTTTATTTAAGATAACTCACTTTAAATACAGGTGAACGATTGTGGGATCCATGCAGCATTCCTGAAAACGAGCGATCATCAGATGTGTGCTCCTGGTCCGATGTTCAATGGCCAGACATTTATACATATCTGATAGAAAAACCCAGTGTATAAACAAGAGAAAACCTAAAAACATTTAGTCTCTAGATGATTATAACCAGTGTCAGCTTCATGGGGGGCATTTGCGGGTTTTGCCCCCCCTGCTGACCTGCTGTGCCCCCCCCCACCCCACTCTTCACACGCTACAGGGGGAGTTTTTTCAGGATCAGATCCAGATCCTGGTGATGGATCCACTCTGAACACCTCCACTTAAACTAAAACTTCTCCAATTCGGCTTTATGTGCTGCACACACACACACACACACACACCCACACACACACACACACACACACACACACACACACACACACACACACACACACGTTTCCATACATATAAATGTATGCTAATGCTAATATGTGTATTTAACACATGTCCTCCTTAATGTGTGTTTTAGCTTCCAACAAACAGCATGTGTGGAGTGAAAGAATAATGTCATGTAAAGCGCTTTGAGTCACCAGAATAAGGTGCTATATAAATCCAAATGTATTATTATTATATATTATTATTATTATTATTATTGTAGACAGATAGATTGTCCCAGTGTCATTTTGTGTGTTCCTCAAATGAAATACACAATGACAGAAAAACAATAACAAAATAATAAGGCTGG
>NC_041056.1:2218015-2259221 GCF_900634775.1 Gouania willdenowi | reverse complement strand
ACACACACACACACACACACACACACACACACACGCCCCTGGACACTGAGTGACAGTGACAGATGGAGGCTTGTTGAAATGAATCCGCTGCGTTGGATGGAGGCGCCACTTTTGCTTTACGCATCGTTTCCATAGAGATGGGCGATGGTTGATGGGCGTCGCCCGCGGGAAACGTTTTGGTAGAATTGGAGATTGAGATTCTGATGTGTCAACGTGACACATAACAAGACCTGAGCAATCAAACCCCTACACTATCACAGGCTGAACCATCAGTCACACTGACAGCCACACACACACACACACACACACACACACACACACACACACACACACACACACACACACACACACACACACAGGGTGAATATTACAAGGACACAGGAGAGAAACCAGCTGTAACGTTCCACTACTGTAGATAATCAGAAACACAATTTAAATCACATTTTTGTCGTTTTCTGTATTTTGTTTCTTATTTTGTGTTTTTCTGCAGTAATATTTGGAAATATGTTTGAGTCCTTTTGGCTTTTTTGTGTAATTTTGTTGTTGTTTTGTGTGGGTTTTTTGGTAGTTTTGGGGTCTCTGTTGTAAATTTTTGTTTTTTTTTTAAGTTTTTATTTTTTATGTTTTTGCTTTTTTGAGTTTTCTTTTTACATTTTTTTCTGTGTCATTTATTATTTTGTCATTGATTTTTCCTCATTTCAACTTGTCTTCCTGCCGTCATTTTTATTATTTTCATTGTTTTTTATATTTTGTGTGGTTAATTAGTGTTTTTTTTTTCTGTTTTGTGTTGTTAGTCACTACATTTTGTGTTTTTTTGTTGTGTTTAATTTCACTGGGTTTTTTTAGTCCTTTTGACATTTTATTAGGTTAATTTGTTGTAATTTTGTAAATTTTTCATGTCATTTTGTTGTGTGTTTGGAGTCATGTGTATGTTTCATTGTTTTGAGTCTTACCTTAGTTATTTTTGGTCTTTTTATTTATATATATATATATATTTTTTTTAGGCCTTTTGACATTTTTTGGGTGTATTTTCTTGTACTTGTATGCATTTTTCATGTAATTTCTTGTGTTTTTTGGTCTTACTTTAGTTTTTTTGGTGTTTTCATTGTTTTATTTTGTGTTTTTGTTCTGGTTTGATGTGTTTTTAAAGTCATTTGATGTTTTTTTTTAGCTGTTTTTCAGTGTTTTGTGCTTTTTGCATCATTTCTTGGTTGAAACGGTCTCAGCGGTTTGAATCTCATTGGTTACTGATGATGATGATCAGGTATGTGTTGATGGCGGTGCTGCAGATGGCAGATCCTCCCACTAATACCACTAATACCAGTGTGTGCGTGTGTGTGCGTGTGCGTGTGTGTGTGTGTGTGTGTGTGTGTGTGTGTGTGTGTGTGTGTGTGTGTGTGTGTGTGTGTGTGTGTGTGTGTGTGTGTGTGTGTGTGTGTGTGTGTGTGTGTGTGTGTGTGTGTGTGTGTGTGTGTGTGTGTGTGTGTGTGTGTGTGTGTGTGTGTGTGTGTGTGTGTGTGTGTGTTGCTCGTGCACGGCAGCGTTCCATCTCCATGTTTGCTCAGCTGTGGGAACACAACCCACAGTGTGTGAGTGTGTAGTTGATGTTTACACAGACGCTGCTGCCTCAGCCAATCAGAGATGCTCTAACGTCAGCGTGTGATTGGCTTCCATCACTTTTATTCACAGCGTGAAGAGCCTCCGACACCTTTACGATCCTAATTAAGTTTCTATTATTTCTCCCACGCTCCTCTGGCCTCTCGCTAACCATTAGCACGCCGCTAACCGCTAACCGTCCCACTGTGGGTCAGTACTTTAACGCTCTTTATTTACAACTCGCTGCATTATGTGTGTCGTCCCACGACACGCATCAGCTGGTTTACGTTCTATTAACATAGAATTAGGTCAGTGTGATCAGAGACGACAGGTCAGAACAAATATAAAACATTCTCTAGTTTTATGTCGTCTGAGCGTTGATACAGGAAGGAGAAACATTTGTTTTTGTTGTTGTTTTGTGTATTTTTGTTTATTTTATTATAATTATTATTATTTTGTTGTTGCTCATTGTGATGTTTGTTTGTTTGAACCATTTTTTCTAACGCCGCAGTCTACAGACACATTAGCGCCGCCTGCTGGAGTAAAAAAACCTTCTACTGTTTTCGGCCCAGATTAAACATTTGTTCAATTCAAACTTTATTTATTCCATATTTCTCAAAAGTAAAACAAATATGTAAATTACTATTAATAAATAAGATAAATAAGAGTAGAATTTTATAATTAAATGTATGAATAAATAAAATAATGTTATTATAAATATTTAAATGAATAAATGTACTAATAGAAATATATAAGTAACAAGATACTTTTTTTAAGTAGAATAAACAATAAATAAATACATATTAATTTAAAAAAAAAAGTAAATATTATAGATACATTCTTATAGATAGATAAAGATTTAATTTAAAATGATAAAAATAATGCATTTAGTGCTTTATCTTAGACACTCAAAGAACTTTACAGAATTAAGGCATTATTCTTTCACTCCACACTTAGTGGTGGTAAGCTACAATTGTAGCCATAGCTGCCCTGGGGCAGACTGACGGAAGAGAGGCTGCCATAGTGTGCCATCGGCCCCTCCCACCACCACCAACACTCACTCACACACTACATTCATACTAGGCAATGTGGGTGAAGTGCCTTGCCCAAGGACACAATGACAGATACTGGTTCAACTGTCCCCCACTGTGGCCCATAGAATTCTCAGTGGTCTCCATCCAACTACTGACCAGGACCAGACGTGCTTAGCTTCACAGATCTAACCAGATCGTGGAATGACTGGTTGGTGTGGCCACGAAGTAGATACCAGCAAACTGGTATGGACACGTCTATGAAAATTAACCCAACAAGTGCCAGGGTCACAAAATTTTGACTAAGTGTGTAAGAAAAAATCGATTCGGTAAATTGCGATATTTCACTGCACAAGTATCGTATCAATCCAAAAATGTCCAAATCAATTTTTTTAAATCTTTGAACTAAAAAGAACCATTGAATGTGTCATTGAACGCACCATCAGACCTTGTTCGACTACTTCACTCCTCAATGCATTTTAGCTGGAAGTTGATTGCTCTTTATTTCATAAAACATACTGGACACTTTGATAGATGTACACTATGTAGTTATATAGTTAGTTAGTTTATGAATTACAGTTAGTTAACATTTACTTGTTCTCGCTAGTTTAAAAAACAAGAAATAAATTGTATTTCATACCATTGTGTAAAGGTGGCATTTGTTAATTTTGATATTGTGATGTAATGCAATGTTTATCGTATTGTTTAGTATTGGGATATATTGTATTGTGACATGCAAATGATGAATCGTATCATCAGATTCATGACAATGTACAGCCCAATGTACAGTTTCTGTTTTCCAGCACTCGAGTACAACCCTGCAGTGCCTCATAGGGACAGTCATGTGATGTCATGTGACACAGGAGATCAATAAAAGAAGAGTGAATTTCTTTACTTTATTACTTTATTCAGTACTTTATTATTCATTTATTACAATGTTTTGGACGGATTTAATATTTTAATTTTCTACAAATAGAGGGACAGTGTGGGCGTCGCCCCGCCCATGGAGTCCAATCACAGCTGGAGATAGACAGCAGCAGACCCCTCCCCCCAACCTTGAAAAGAAGCACGAGGGTCGTATAATAGATGGATAGAATATAGAGTGTAACTTGTCCCCCTTAACCTTCATTTGATAAATGTTCCCACAGTCTGACAATCAATGTGATCTCCATCATAAACATCTGAAAAAACACAAAGATGAGAGTCTGTTGTGTTCAGATTATGGTTGAGTAAAACTACAGCTAGTGCTAATCTCTTAGCTAGTGCTAATCTCTCAGCTAACACTACATCTAGTGATGATTTCTCAGCTAATGCTACAGCTAGTGCTAAACTCTTAGCTAATGCTACAGCTAGTGCTAATCTCTTAGCTAGTGCTAATCTCTCAGCTAACACTACAGCTAGTGATGATTTCTCAGCTAATGCTACAGCTAGTGCTAATATCTTAGCTAACGCTACAGCAAATGCTAATCTCTTAGCTAATGCTAAATCCAATCCTTTCTCTCTGTTGCTCCTGAGTGTGCTAATGCTAATCCATCAGACAGGTTTTCTTCTTCTTCTTCTGCTTCTTCTTCTTCTGCTTCTTCTTCTGCTTCTTCTTCTTCTGCTTCTTCTTCTTCTGCTTCTTCTTCTTCTGCTTCTTCTTCTTCTTCTTCTGCTGCTTCTTCTGCTGCTTCTTCTGCTTTTGCTTCTTCTTTTGCTTCTTCTTTTGCTTCTTCTTCTTCTGCTTCTTCTTCTTCTTCTTCTTCTTCTTTTGTTTCTTCTGCTTTTGCTTCTTCTGCTTTTGGTTCTTCTTTTGCTTCTTCTTTTGCTTCTTCTTTTGCTTCTTCTTCATCTACATTTAAAGAACCCTCTTCAGCTCTTCTTCTTATGTAAACTCTGCTGCTTGACTTTTATCAAGTCAGGAACTTTTTCTAACCATGACTCATCAGTAATTGTGGTTCAAGCACTTCCATTAAAGCAGAACTAAGTAACTTGAGCTTAGCGCTCCCCCTAAAGATCCCTTTTGCTTATGTCACTGTCGTAAACACTCCACACCCCCCACCGCCTGCCCCACCCCACAGCTACATGGGCAGCTTTGCTCTCCCAAGACCGGAGCAACCGATCACTGAAAAATCCTACTACCACAGTGGCACTAAGGGTGCTTTCACACATATAGACCCATGTGACCATGTGAACAGTATGAGGAAGAGAGACAAGTAACATAAATGAATGATGTGGGAGTAATACGGAAGGGAGTGTGGAAATTTGTTTGGATGGATGGATGGATGATGGATAGATGGATAGATATTTGTGTGTGTGCTGCCTGATGGAGCGCTGGGTTGCGAGTGTGTGTGCATGCCAGTTGTGCAATCACACACTGTCATCGCGGCGCCGTGGAGACAATGTGTGTGATTGCTGTGTGTTGCTGCTGAGCTTTCACTGATGGAGTTGCTCTGTTCCTCAGACAAAGGTCTTTTCTTCCTTTTTTTTGCTGGCTCCGCCCTGATATAAGTTTGAGAAAAATAAATTAGTAGACAACCGTGTGCAGGGGCTGGTCATAATCTAGCATTAGTTTGTATTGAGCTGACGTAAAGCAGTACGTCTGCCACCGGGTCGGAGGCAGGAACGTTGCAAGTGCAGTTTTCTGGTTCGAGACAGCAGAGGGGGTGAAAGCCCCCCCCCCAATCACCCCATAAACTCTTGTATTACCCTCACAGGGGCTATGAGAAGGATTTATTAAGTTGAAAAAGTTACTGTACTTAGTTCTGCTTTGAGTCTTTTTCATTTTCTAATTATTCTTGTTTTTGTTCTTTTCTTGTTATTTTTGCCAACTTGTTTTGGGTTTTGTCTGCTTCAGATTGAGTTAGCGTAGCGTAGCATAGCGCTTGTTACGACTCTCTCATCCTGAGCGTCCTGTGTGTTGTGGTTTATCTCTCTGTGGCTGATTGTGTTTGTGCTGCTTTTCTCTGTGTGGGTAATGAGCTACACACACAATCAGCCACAGAGAGATAAACCACAACACACAGTCTCGTAATTGATAATTAATTACTATTATGGCATAATCGTAATTGTAATTTTAAAAGTCTATTGCTGTCATAATCATAATTAAATTGTAATTGAGTTCAGATAATTGAGTTTGTAATTATAATTGCCATGAAAATTCTATAAACATTGTGAATTATAATTTAATGTTGCAGTTCTATGTACAGTTCTACATAATTGTAATTATGAATTATTAAAATATGTTTCATATCAAGCTTTACCACATTTTACCATTTCAAAATAATATAAATCTAGGGGTACACTGTCACAATAAGGGCTCAGACGCCCACACTAGAAACATTAAAAACCTATATTATCATTGATTATGAAGCCTAACAAGGTAATCAATAGATACATAAATTAGATGATTGATATTTGTTTTTAGTGTATTTTGCAGCTTATTTAGGACTTGTTAGCATTAGGTTTTTTATTTCAGGCTCAGTAATTGTGATTAATTGTATTTGAACTTAAATCATTGTAATTGACTTTCTAAGGATACAAAACAGTTTAATTGTAATTGTAAAAATATGCTGGTTTTTGTAATCATAGTTAAATTGTAATTGAACATGGGTAATTGAAAACGTGATTGTAACTGAAAAATGTAATTGACCCTGACACACATACACACACACACACACACTGGGCTGCTCCGGGTGTTAGTGAGGGGGAGGAGCTTCCTGTGACTATCAGGAAACGTTTGGCCTTTAAATATAAATAATAATATTGATCATATAATAGTTAGTGAAGTTAAGGCGTGACGGAGGGCTCTGATTGGTCCACGTTTGCGTCGTCTTGCATCACGTTGGGACTCTCTCGCTGGTCTGAGGAGATTCTGATGTTAGGAGGAAGTTGCACTGGGCGTCCTGGGAGAACCAGGAAGTGGCAGCAGTGATGTGTAGGAATGTTAATGAAGCTGATGCAACGTGTTGACATTTTTCCCTCCTCTTCCTCCTCTGCAGGTCAGCTGGTCGTGCTCCGGCCTGTGATTGGACAGTGATCAGACTCTGCTCAGACTGACGGGAACATCTCAGGTATTAGAGCTGCACAAAAACCATCCATCACTGGTTCATCACTGGTCAGAATGTGGAACGTGGAGAAGGAACGTTTTAGATCAGGGTGCTTTTTTGACCCAAGATCTACTTTTCAAGTAGTCGACTCCCCGAGATCTACCAGTCCTGTGTCAAACACACACACACACACACACACACACTAGGAGGAGGACTCTATCTTCTCGTAGTCAGACAGTCTGTAACGTTGTCAGTCATTGTTGATCTGTTCTTGTTGATTTTCATGTGTGAGAAAACAGATTCACATCCAGTTTCCACTGGATGCGGCTCCGCTGCGTTACGTCACCGCCGCGTCACCGTAACTGATAGGTTTCCATTTTAGTCAATGTGTTCATTTCCACCAGGTCTGCTGTGGTGCGTGTCTGCTCCTTCAAGGATGTGGTGGTCCGGTGCCCTCCACCAGATACACCGGAGCACGACACATCAATCACAGAGCAAATGAAGCTAAACAGGAAATTAAGCACGTACTCCGCAATAAAATATCAGGTTACTTTTCAAAATAAAACACTTCAGATTATATTTCAAGTAACTACATCACCAAAACGTCATAATGTGTAAAAACAAATGCACTATATTGATTCCTCTCATACTGTAACTCACTGTAAACTGCAGCAACTTTGATTTAGTTCATGTTTTACTGGTTTTACAGTTTTATCTCTTCTCTGTTGATAAAAAATGTGTCTATGACAAAACCAGAGTCCAACCTTCTTGTTCTCCTCCGTTAGGAACACTGACCTGTTTATCTGTTTATTGTTGCGTTTAGAACACAGACATTTAACCTCGTTCTCGTGCGACTATATAAATATCGTGAGAACTGCTCTGTCTCGTGACGTCACAGTCGTTAAACCGGAGAGCACCACGGCGCACTCAAAACACAACCGGTGTGGATTAATGGCCGGCGGACAGCGGTGAAATACCGGATTGTTGCCGTGGCGCAGAGGAGACGTATCCAGTGGAAACCCCGGGTCACACAAATAAGAGCGTCAGGTTCAAGGCACATCTTCTGAGATTGGGATATTTTTCCTCCAACAGAAGTTTCCAGAACACTATGTTCTCCAGGTTCTATGTCACAGTCTCATCCTGCAGAGCAGAGTTTTCTGAGTCGAAAAGTGATTTGACTTTAGCGACAATGTCATCAACATCTATACTTATAACACATAAAGCTGTCTACAGTCAGTAAAAACTCTGACGAGACGTTCTGAACATGCTCTTCATAACGTGCACTGTCATGCTGTGTCACTTACCACACTGTAGTCTGCTTGACATCAACTGTAACGTACAGTTAAATGTGTTGAGTGAAAACACCATGTTGACTCTGCAGCTCCTTAGTGACATCAGTCTAACAGACACTGGGGGTCGTCTAGCTTTGTGTGGTAATCCACGTGTTTAGAAACCTTCAGGAAGTCCTTGATTTCAGGCAACAGCTCCATAAATCTGGCCAAAAATGTACTTCTGCTTAACCAGCTGACATCCATGTGAAGCAGCAGGTCTGTGTGCTCAGTCGTCATAGCGATATCCATCACTTCTTTCATATTTAAAATCTTTCCACACAAGGTTTGTTGATGAATTATACAATGATAATTTAAAATATCCAGGAAAGATTCACTTCCTTAGCACAGTGCAATAAACCCACTGCTGTGGCCCATCATAACAGGCTCCGTCAGGCGTGATGGAGATCAGGTTTGGTCTCGCTAACAAATCCCATAAAAGCATAAAAATATCTTCACCTCTGGTGTATATTTTAATGGTAAAATAATGAGTAGCTCTTCCACCACCTCAGTCGACTCACACGTCTTTATCTATACTTAAAGTTTCTTCTCCACATCCACAGCCACGCCCTCACATCACATATAGATCTATACATAGATAGTGTGTTTATATGATAGATATAGATCTATAGAGAGTGTGTTTATATGATAGATCTGGATCTATAGATAGATAGTGTGTTTATATGATAGATATAGATCTATAGATAGTGTGTTGATATGATTAATGTAGATCTATAGATAGTGTGTTTATATGATAGATATAGATCTATAGATAGTGTGTTTATATGATTAATGTAGATCTATAGATAGTGTGTTTATATGATAGATATAGATCTGTAGATAAATAGTGTGTTTATATGATAGATATAGATCTATAGATAGTGTGTTTATATGATAGATATAGATCTATAGATAGATAGTGTGTTTATATGATAGATATAGATCTATAGATAGTGTGTTTATATGATAGATATAGATCTATAGATAGATAGTGTGTTTATATGATAGATATAGGTCTATAGATAGATAGTGTGTTTATATGATAGATATAGATCTATAGATAGATAGTGTGTTTATATGATAGATATAGATCTATAGATCTATAGATAGTGTGTTTATATGATAGATATAAATCTATAGATAGATAGTGTGTTTATATGATAGATATAGATCTATAGAAAGTGTGTTTATATGATAGATATAGATCTATAGATAGTGTGTTTATATGATAGATATAGATCTATAGATAGTGTGTTTATATGATAGCTATACATCTATAGATAGATAGTGAGTTTATGTGATAGATATAGATCTATAGATAGATAGTGAGATTATGTGATAGATATAGATCTATAGATAGATAGTGAGTTTATATGATAGATATAGATCTATAGATAGATCGTGTGTTTATATGATAGATATAGATCTATTGATCTATAGATAGTGAGTTTATATGATAGATATAGATCTAAAGATAGATAGTGAGTTTATATGACAGATATAGATCTATTGATCTATAGATAGAGTTTATATGATAGATATAGATCTATAGATAGACAGTGAGTTTATATGATAGATATAGATCTATAGATAGTGAGTTTATATGACAGATATAGATCTATTGATCCATAGATAGTGAGTTTATATGATAGATATAGATCTATAGATAGTGAGTTTATATGACAGATATAGATCTATAGATAGATAGTGAGTTTATATGACAGATATAGATCTATTGATCCATAGATAGTGAGTTTATATGATAGATATAGATCTATAGATAGTGAGTTTATATGATAGATATAGATCTATAGATAGACAGTGAGTTTATATGACAGATATAGATCTATTGATCCATAGATAGTGAGTTTACGTATATGATAGATATAGATCGTGAGTTGTGTTGCGGTGTGACGACCTTGTCCCTGAGGTTGAAGGTCATGTGGTGCAGACAGAGGATGATCTGATCTGTGTAGACACAGAAACTCTCTGTGTCACTGCTCCTCTTCATCACCCACTCTCCTCCTCTTCCTCCTCCTCCTCTTCATCACATCCTGAACATCAGCAGCAGCTGCTCATCAAAGCTCTTTTTCTTCTTCTGCTTCTTTTCAATAATCACTCACTTCACCACAGGCTCAGATGTTTTTAGGAAGTGCTTTTATTTTGAAGGGGCCTCGGTATTTATCTCTTTTAATGGTTGGGACGTTACATCTTTGAGTCACGTTTATTTCTCAATGATTAAACATTCATCAACTCTTTACTCACTTATTTAAAGTTGTTTAGGTATTTTTTAACTTGAAGTTTACAGTTTATTTGCGATCTGGAAACAAATTCACAAATTATTGTTTTATTTTTCTTTTTCTTTTTGAATTCAGCCCACTTTGCTCAAACACTTGTTTTCTAGTTTTGTCTTCTTGTCTTTTCATTTTGTCTAAACTTATCTGGATTTAGCTCAACTTACAGTATCTCAACCTGATTTATCATTTCAAATAATCTAATCTGAACCCCTTCTATATCATCTGAATTTATCTCACCTTATCTCAAATGATCTCATCTCAATGTATTTCATCTGAACTGATTCTGTCTCATCTTAGTTTATTATATCTTAACTTATCTGAACTCGTATCATCTCATTTCATCTGAATTTATCTGAACGTAGTAGATCTTCTCGTCTCATTTATTTCATCCTCTCTTCTCTCTCACACTACTCTACGTGTGTGTGTTGCTGTAGATTTAGGATTAAATAAACTCAGTATCTTTAGGGTTTCTTTAATAAATCTGTTTTTTGTTCCTCTCTCTGTTTCCTGTAGGTTGAGTTTAATTTATTCTAATCCTTTCTCTTTCTGCTGGAGTCGATAACGTTAATATCTCAGAGTTTAAACATCAAAGGCTTCACCACGATTAGAAATTAAAAAATAATTAGTGTTGGCAGAGATAGCAGCGACGCACACGCTAACGTTAGCACAATGTTCTCGCTGACCCGTCAAAATAAAAGTCTTATTTATCCCAAAGTGAGGATTCATCATCATCATCATTAACCAGCTGACACTCACAGCCCAGTTCATAACGTAGGAGAGCAATAACTTTGTCTTCATCTCAGACACACACACACACACACACACACACACACACACACACACACACACACACTGAGTGTTCTCTTTTTCCTCATCACTTTTGTCTTTATCAGCAGTTACATCTCTCTCTCTCTGTGTGTGTGTGTGTGTGTGTGTGTGTGTGTGTGTGTGTGTGTGTGTGTGTGTGTGTGTGTGTGTGTGTGCGTGTGCGTGTGCGTGCGCGTGCGTGTGTGTGTGTCCTGCACTGTAACAAAGCACTTTATTGCCACTCATTGAAGCTAAATGTCAAACACAAATGCTGAGAACATTGACTTTATTTGTCATAATTGTCCAACATGTGATTTTCAAAGTAAAAGACAGTGTGTGTCGCCCTCTGTTGAACTCTGTTAACGCACAAAGAAATGATGGGAAATATATTCAAAAACAACTCCACTGTAACACCATGCACTGTAATAACATGCACTGTAACGGCGTGCACTGTATTAACGTGCACTGTAATAACATGCACTGTAACGACGTGCACTGTAACGGCGTGCACTGTATTAACGTGCACTGTAATAACGTGCACTGTAATAACGTGCACTGTAATAACGTACACTGTAACGACGTGTACTGAAATGGCGTGCACTGTATTAACGTGCACTGTAATAACGTGCACTGTATTAACGTGCACTGTAATAACATGCACTGTAACGACGTGCACTGTAACGGCGTGCACTGTATTAACGTGCACTGTATTAACGTGCACTGTAACGACGTGCACTGTAACGGCGTGCACTGTATTAACGTGCACTGTATTAACGTGCACTGTAATAACGTGCACTGTAATAACGTACACTGTAACGACGTGTACTGAAATGGCGTGCACTGTATTAACGTGCACTGTAATAACGTGCACTGTATTAACGTGCACTGTAACGACGTGCACTGTAACGGCGTGCACTGTATTAACGTGCACTGTATTAACGTGCACTGTAACGACGTGCACTGTAACGGCGTGCACTGTATTAACGTGCACTGTATTAACGTGCACTGTAATAACGTGCACTGTAATAACGTGCACTGTAATAACGTACACTGTAACGACGTGTACTGTATTAACGTGCACTGTATTAACGTGCACTGTAATAACGTGCACTGTAATAACGTGCACTGTAATAACGTACACTGTAACGACGTGTACTGTATTAACGTGCACTGTATTAACGTGCACTGTAATAACGTGCACTGTAATAACGTGCACTGTAATGGCGTGCACTGTATTAACGTGCACTGTATTAACGTGCACTGTAATAACGTGCACTGTAATAACGTGCACTGTAATAACGTGCACTGTAACGACGTGTACTGTAATGGCGTGCACTGTATTAACGTGCACTGTAATAACGTGCACTGTAATAACGTACACTGTAACGACGTGTACTGTATTAACGTGCACTGTATTAACGTGCACTGTATTAACGTGCACTGTATTAACGTGCACTGTAATAACATGTACTGTAATAACGTGCACTGTAATAACGTGCACTGTAATAACGTACACTGTAACGACGTGCACTGTATTAACGTGCACTGTATTAACGTGCACTGTATTAACGTGCACTGTAACGACGTGCACTGTAGCTGTTCCCACTCAACGTTCTTGAAGCCAAAATACGGCGCTAAGTGGCGCTTCCATTTTGCAAATTTGACGTAATTTGAAGCCAGAGTCTGTGCAGTAGGTTCTGATGGGAGGAGCCCTGGTAACACACCCCGCCCATTTAGTATACTACCCAATCATCGGCTGTCAGTCATTGTCATATTTGACGTCAAAGCTGGTGACTGTGTTATCTGGTGATCTATGTACATTTTTCAATGCAACTAAACACTGATCGTGTGGTCACCAGATAGCATCATTAGCTCAGTTGGAGTAAAACGACCTCTAGTGGTCAAAAGCCAGAACAGCGTTGTAGAGGCTTCAGGTGTAACAGCTCAACTGGTGACCGAGCTATCTGATGCACACAGGTGCTAACAAACATCGTTTGTTGAATAACATAATGCTTCAAATTAAAAGCGTATTATGTGACTTCCTGCACTGAAGATTGATTTATTTGGTGATGCATCACCATTTACTGCTGTCACCAGTTTAATTAGAACACCGGTGGTGCTTAAACATTTCTCCTCCATTTGCAAAGGAATGCAACTCTGTGTTTACTGTAACTAATCGGTTTATCTCGGACAAAACAGAACAGAACACACACACACACACACACACACACACACACACACCAACTGAGAGCATTAATATGCAATCAGTGACTGTAATCAGCCACGATGCTCCACAGTCCTCCTTCATGTGCATTTTATTTACACACACACACACACACACACACACACACACACACACACACACACACACACACACACTCACTCACAGGCAGTTAAATTAATTCATGCTCACAGCTCAGTTTGCTCCTTATTTGTTTCTGAAATACAGTCAATATCCATCACACTGACACTTCATCTAACACCTCCTATTCTCACTCTCTCACTCTCTCACTCTCTCACACTCACACACTCACACACACACACACACACACACACTGCTTGTCTGGTTTTCTGCAGCTTTGAGCCTCGCTGTGCAGGAGCCACATCTTCATCTCCTCTGCTGAGGCTCCTCCCCCTTGCATTGCGCAGTGAGTGTTCATCTTAAATGAAAATACAGGATCTTTGACAGTGTTCTCACACAGGGAGCAGAGCCAAACTCCAGCCATTGAGTAGTGACGAGTTTGTAAAAGTAAAACCCTGGGCTCATTCTGAGACGCACTGTGTGGATTTAATGCCATAAAACAGTGATGAAAACACACACATACACACACACACACACACACACACACAATGACAACATTAATGCATGACATGACACATGAAATACACAAAATGCCCACAAAAACACACAAAATGACATCACAAGTAAACAATATAACAACAAGCGGCACCTGAAAGACACACAAATGTACAAAAGTAGACTAAACCACACAAAATGTGGTGTTTTAAACCAAATGGTGATCGTGTAAGGTGCTGACTGAGTCTGAGCGTTAGCAGGTCATCAGATAAAATGTTTGCCAGTTTCACCAAAACACCAGTGAGGCTCCATCATGTGATGGCATGATGACGGTGTCACCATATATAACGATCACCAGTTGAGCTCTTACACCAACAGGCAAACCGCTTTTTGTTTGGTCAAAAAAATGAAAAACTGAAGTTAACATTTGAATTTAAAACATGTTGTGAAACTATAACCTTGATAACGTGTAAAAACATTAAAGTTTATTAAAGGAGAAGAATAGACAAAGTGAGCATATGTAGGTGTTAGGCTCCGCCCACAGATGGACGCTCTTTCAGAACGAAGAGAACGATTTGTGTGGGTGGCGGTTTATTTGTTTATTTATATATTTATTGGAGCGACGATGAGTCAAATGTAAATGAGTTGTTGAGTGTGAATCATTGGCTGCAGTTTTTAGTCTGAGGAACAAAATACACTAAACGCTCCACGTCCTCAGGTTTCCCCAAATGAAGCAAATGTTTAGTTTTTATTCGTGTTCCAAATGTTCCCACGCCTCAGGTTTTGACACTTTAAGCACCGTTTCAGATGGTTGTGGTTCAAATGGTGATCAGGTTATCTTATGACTGGTTTTCTGACGTCTTTTTGTTTCTCTGCTGAACAAAGTATCATTAAATTACAATTTCATTATTTCATGTTAGTGTGTAAACAAACAAAGGTGTGGGATGATTAGCGTGGATGCTAACCAGATGTACAGGATCAATAGTGGCTCCGCCCACATCTGATTAATATTAACTTCAGAGTCTATTTGTGTTTCAACACTGACCCTAAACCAACAAAGACACACACACACACACACACACTGTGACTCAGCAACAACATCATCCAGCATCTCCAACGTGTGGCCCTCAGGCCCCCAAAAACACACGCACACACAAAATAACACACATACAACATAAATACACAAAAAGAAAAGAAAAACACACAAAACAACAATAAAAACACACAAAATAACTCCAAAGACTGTGTTAACTACACAGCAGGGAGGGGGTGTGGCTTCAGAGGGAGTTTTGGAGCCAAACCAGGAGCAGGAAGTTGAAAGACAGACACCGCCCACTTCACTGTGAAGCCCAAAGCTGCTCCTCTTCCTCTCATCTTCATCCTCTGGCTTTGAGCAGCAGCCAATCCCAACGCTCCCTTTTCTGCCTCTACACACACACTTTCAAGGTCACACACACACACACACACACACACACACGTGGTCAGGTGACACACGTGGTGGTGCCTTTGTGATGAGGCGGCTTTAATTGGATTTCACGGTCGCCATTGGCAACAAACATTGATTGGCAACGACAAAAGAGCGAGACTGAAGGATGAAGGTGTAGTTGTGCGATGATGGGGTCACACACACACACACACACACACACACACACACACATATAGTGCAGGTATTTCATGGCTACAGAACGTTAGCATACGATAATTACAGTCGCTAATCAACCACAGCTGTCCCTGAACATGAAACCAGCACGTTCACTACACCGCCCACCGTTCCTCACTGAGGGACGTTTACATGGACGTACAGGAAGTGACCATGAACTCAAATACACAAAATGACAACAGAAATACACCAAACGACTCCAAAAACACACAAAAAAAGAGTGTCATCTTTCAAAGGGATTCAGATGAGGAAGAGGACGATGAGGAAGAGGAGGATGAAGATGAGGATGAGGAGGATGAAGATGAGGAAGATGAAGATGAGGAAGATGAAGATGAGGAGGATGAAGATGAGGAAGAGGAGGATGAAGATGAATTGTGGCCAAGTCGAAGCTGCTCTGGTTTCTAGGATTGGTTTTTGATGACGGAGCAGAAAATGAGCTCAAAGACAACAGAAACACGATTCAAAATAACTTTATTAAACATCTGGAAGAACACAACTCTGTGTTATCGTTAGCTAAATAGCTTGATTTTAGCTTCCAGAGAGTTACTTTTTGTTTTATTTACAATCTATTTTACCATACTTATTAGAAAAATATATATTTAAAAGATGAAATGGTTATAATTTATAATACATTTTTTTACTTTTGCATATTTGTATTCAAACTATGGGTATTTTTGTTTTTTAATTAGATTTTTTAAAACAGTTTTTTTTTTTTTTTTAAAGATTAATTTGTTTATTTTATATTATATATGTATTTTTTTTTTTGTACATTTATATTATTTTCTTTAAGTTGTATTGCTAATGAATTCCTGCCTTTTTTTATTTTAAATTCATTCATATAATAATAATAATAATAATAATAATAATAATAATTACAGCTTTTATTGCAAACTGAGCCTTAAAGTGACTTTTCCTCTTTTTTTCTCATTAGATACAACCGTGTGGTTTCTCTTCTCCTCTTTGGCTGAGAAGTGTGTGTTTGTGTGTGTGTGCAGGTGAACACACGACGGACTGAACCTGTGACACACAGACAATGTACGACACGCACGTGAGCGTGATCGTGAGTGGCTGAAGTCATCCTTGATGAGCGCGGGAAACAGCACCGCCTGCCTTAGTACACGGTAAGACACAAGCCGTGTGTGTGTGTGTGTGTGTGTGTGTGTGTGTGTGTGTGTGTGCGTGTGTGTGTGTGAGACCCCTGCCTTGACTTGACTTGTGCCAAATGTGTGTGTCTCTCTGTTTGCTGCAGATAAGATGGATTAAAGTTACATTTGCACAGTTTGCTTTGTTGCGTTGCATCTGCCTCACAATTAGGTGTGTGTGTGTGTGTGTGTGTGAGCGCGTGTGTGTGTGTGTGTGTGTCTACATCCTAAGTTAATGCAGCCCTAATGGCCGACATTAGTTTAATGCTTTATCTGCAGGCGGCTCTGACAGGTGCACGGCTCCATTAGGAAGTTATGGATTTCACACACACACACACACACACACACACACACACACACACACACACACACACACACACACACACACACACACACACACATGTTTTCAGGTCATATTAGGACACGTCTAGGAATCTGAGATCTTTTTGTTTTCTGACCCACAGTTACATTTTGTCAGGTTTGTGGAACTTGTGAGGACCATTTGTGATTAATTCTTTGATGAATTTGTGATAATATTTTTAATGAATTTGTGTTGAATTTCTTGATTCATTTGTGATACATTTTTGGATGATTTTTGGATTAATAATTTTGGGATGATTTTTTTGATGAATAAGGTACATTTAGGACTTGTTTTGTGCATTTTTTAAAGGCATCAAAACACAGATTGTTTGGATAGAGGAACCCCTTAACAAAACACACAAAATGACAACAAAAACACACAAAATTACAACAAAACTACTCAAAACACAAACAAAACTGCACAAAATGACAACAAAAATACAATAAATGACCCCATTACACAAAATTGTATTTGGCTCCTGAACTAAAATGAATTTGACAACCTTGGTCTAGACTTTAAGACTTGTTTTCATCCTGATAATGTTCTCAAATGTGATAAACACACACACACACACACACACTCTGCAGGTGTGTTTACCATTCGTCTCCTCACAAATGAAGACGTATCTTCGTCTCTGTGTGTTGGCGTGGGCGTTCCGAGCTAATGTGAGTTTGTAAATGCGACGCCGTGTGAGTATTAGCAGGTGTGAGCATTAGCTAAGCTAACGTAATGAGACGACAGAGAAACATCAGTGTTTCACAGATGGATAACGATGTTTGTGCTTTTTAAAGTTCATCAAACATTTATTAACCAAACAGACGTCCACACTCACTGTTGATGGTTTTATAAAGATGTCCTCAGACACTGATCAACACAGGAACCTCTGTTTACAAAGTCAATCTGATCATTTTAACTGAAGTCAACCAAAAAAATTGTTCAATTAACAAAATAATTACAAAAATGATTAAAAAAAAATGATAATAAACTAAACCTGGTATGACAGTCTGGCTGAGGGCCGTGGGGGGGTTCTGACTTTGACAATAACTAAGTATGATGTGGGGCGTTTTCGGGGGCTCAGCCGGTGCGCCTGGGGGGCCGGTGGGGCGACTTACAGCGTGCCCTTGGTGCTCCAGGTGGCTGGGGATGTGGCCGTTGTCATTGGGTGGGCCGCTGCTACTATTGCTTCTGTTCTGGGTCCTTCTGGCCTGGGGTCCGGTCCCTGCTCGCTCTGGGCCCGCCGGCTGCCTGTTCGGCGCGGCTCTGGCCATCTGCTGTGCGTGAGCCTTGGCTCCTCCACTATGGTCTTGGGTGGGCGGCTCTCTTTGGTGCTGGGGTATGGGTGGGGGTGGGGAGTGGGTGTTGGTGGGGGGTCTTGGGGTTGGGGTCGGTGGCGGGGTGCGCTAGGTGCGCTGGGTCCTCGGCTAGTTGGGGCCTTCTTGGGTGTGTATGTGGGGGGCGGCTTGGGATCTTGGGGGCTGCTCGGTCGTGGGTGGTGGCCTGGGGCTCCCCGGCCCCCGCTCTGTCTGCTAGCCTAGCAGCATCTTTGGTTCCGGGGCAGAGCTCGGGTTTCAGTTGCGGTTCTTGCACATAAATTGGTCTACGACGCACCGTTCTTGGGCTGTGAGACACGTTGATCCTAAATACCTGTTCTAGGTGTTAGCACTCACTCCTTCCCTCTGTCCACAGCCACCCCCATTATAACTAAGCTACACACTGGTCACCAGACTGGCTTGATTACACAACACAAAAAGCACAATATACACAAACCCAAAGTTTAGGTTCAAAATAAAAATGAAGAAGTCACATAAAGAGAAATAGTTTTATATCCCAAAAATAACCTTTATACTATGAATTAAAATGGATCAGGGTTGTTTTTTACATTCCCACATGCAGTTATGGGCCAATGAAAATAGTAAAAAAATAAGTATATGTTCATATTTCCAGAGCGTCTCACCTGATGACCAATGTGTGACTAATCATTAGTGGTGTGAACAGTCTATGGCCCTGTCCCAATACTCGCACGTTCCCGATGAAGGGTGCGAGAGCGTAGGATGTCCCAATTCTCCAGAGTGGTCTTTTGCCCCGCCCCCTCGGCGCCCCTGATCCACACTTTGCTGAATCCTGCATCCAAGCGGACTTTGGCCAAGCATATTGCCCACAATTCTTTGCGGTTGAGGTTTGGCACTGACGTCACTGATACGTGGGTTTTGTTTATTCATTAATTTTATTTGGTGTACTTTTAAATATTTCTGACCCTGTAATAAAGGCTTTTTCTATTTTTACAAATAATGAGTGCATGGACTGCAGTTTTTGACTGAAATTATACACTTTTTTTAGTTTTTTGCTCCAAAATTTCTTATTGTGTACAATTTTCTTTTGAATATTGAAATTGTTCACATCTCAGAATGTATTCATCAGATCAAACTAAAAAAATTACAGTGAGATTATTGAATAATCACAGAACAATTGTTAAAAAAAATCTCAGATTTTTTTAGACCAAAGTGTGTGGGACATTTGTTGAAATGACATGGAATGACTCAGCAGTAAAGTCATCCAAACAGAGAATTCTGGGTAAACTCTGAAAGTGAGTTGATGACATGTTGAGTTTCTACAGGAGGAAGGTGTGTGTGTATCAATGTGTGTGTATCAATGTGTGTGTATCATTGACATCCCTAACAGGCCGTGTGCGCTCGTGTCACTTCTCCGGCGTCTGAATGTGAGACGCGTGAGACGTTCAGGCACCGTATGGAAATGTGACAGAGACACAGACGCTGATGTTCTCTATGTCGTGGATTGATGGCGCCGCGTGTCATTGGCTCCGTTTCCCTCCACTCTCGCTCTTATTTACTCCAAACGGGAAAGTGCAGCGTCGCAGGTCCCATCACATCCATCACATGTGGCGTCTGCATCCATCCATCCATCCATCCATCCATCTGATAGAATGAAGGCATGCTGTTGAAATGACTCTGAAGCAGAGATAGAAGCATAGTTTCTGTCAGTCATGCTTCATCAGACATCAGACGAACTGCTCGTACGCTCGACCTGCAATGCAAGCGCCATCACCATGATATACGACACACACACACACGGTCACCAAACATCTGGATTCCTACGTGTCTGGACTTCTCTGCGTGTGTAAAAACGTGAATACATCCGTTTCTGTTCAGCCTCTCATGATGATGTCATGTGGGCGGAGCTATTAGAACCAGCTAACTCTCTGGAGAAGGAGGAGCTTCAAACAGACCAATAGGATTTGTTCCCGTCCATCTTTTTTAGACTTTTTTTAGACTGTTGTTGTTCTTCTTGTTTTCCACTACGTCGTGGACTTTCTCACAGACGAACATCCATGTGGTGTTTCTCCTGCTCACCTTCAAATATGGATTTATTCTCCTTCGCTCACATCTGCTCACCAACGTCCTATATGTTGAACAGCAGAACCTTTAGCTGGGGCATTGTGTAGCATATTAGCACCTGTTAGCTTTAGCACAGTGATCCCAGTTAAACAGGTGAACAAACGACATGTGCTATCTGTTAGCATCAGCTAGCTTTACATGACTTTCCTTTCCTCCTCTTTCACCTAGCATGTAGCTTTCCAAAATCATATTTCTGCAACATATTCTGTGTATATTTTGATAGTATATATATATAAAGAAACGGTGATATAAAATGTAAAGGTGTATGACGATGACATTTGACCCTTTTGCTTGTTGTAGTAGCTTAGACGCTCCAAGATGGACGGCAACATGGAGATAGCAGATTAACCGTCGACTCATAAATCGTTAGTGAGAAGTGATGAAACAGTGAGCAAACATCGCGGTCAGCACACATTTGCCTGTAAACAGTCTAACGCGTATTCCAACACATCTGAGCAATGAAGATTCTTCTAAGCAGAGGTTGAGACATATCATGTGATATATGTTTGTGTTTGGTGGACGTGCAGCCCCCCTTGTGTCCACACACTGATCCCTACAGCAGCACACATTTCACAGAGATTCTCTGACCTTCATCAACGCTCTACTTGGTCCTAAAGTCAGAGTGGATGAAGAAGGCTGAGAGAATAAAGAGAATATATAATATATATAAGATAGCTGCAGCCCAACAGTTAGAGACACAGCATTGAGACCAAGGTTGGGAAATGAAAAGCTACCATATCTGAATCACACACTGGCCCGAACATTGGTGCAGTGCTGAAAGAAGAGCTAATGAATGGAAAGTCCAAAGTATTAGTGATGTGTTGATCGACCCGGCTCCTGATTGGTAGCCGCTTTGCTTCTTTCTTTCTCTCTCTCTTTTTTTTTTTTTTTTTTTTCTCTTCAAGCCGCATTTGATTGGTCAGTATGTGTGTGTTTCATCTCTGTCTGCGCTGAGCAGAGGGGGAGGGGCTATGGTGTCACATTAGTTTCAAAAAGCCACACGCGTGAAAACAAAAACCTGCAGTGAGCGGGCATGCGCTCGCAGTCCCTCTACGAGGTGAACTCTTGAGCGTTTACGTGTGCCGTCATTTTCTACGCCCTCTCGATAACTCCATGTGTGCTCGACATCACTTCCTGCTTGCTTGAATGTGAATTCCGTGGCTACTATCACAGTAAAATCAGTTTAGCCCCCAGTGATGGGGGCACATGGTTTTTCTCAAAGCCAATCTTCCCTGAAGGAGAAAACTATTACCTGGATGCAGATATTTTTCATTTTCTTTTATGCATTTATATGTTGTTGTGTGATTCTATAAGCTTCTGTATGTTGTTTCACATTAAATGTGTTTAGTAGTAAAATGCAAAAAGTTATTAAGGCCATTTCTAAATAGTTGAACGTTTATTTTTATTTTTATTTTTTATTTTTTTTCTATCACTCTGTAGAGTGTGTAGATAAAGGTGTATTTATATTTGATATAGTTCAATCTGAAGAGACACTTAGGAGCCAAAATGAGCCAGTTCTCTAAAGAAAGCCAGAATTCCTACAAAGTATAAAAACCCTCAGACTAAAGATTTACACACATTGATGTTCCACAAATAATAAAAACAGTTACATTGGTAAAGTAGTTATTAGCATGGACCTTCAGTCTCCATCTTTAAGGATAAAGACCAAGTCCAGAACATCTTCTAGCACCTAACGAACATCTCCAGGTTTGATGAGTGAGAACAATCAGGAGAAGCTGGACTATTGTCAGGTCCCTCTTGAAGAAGCGATTTCTAATCTCAATGAGGCTTTTATCTGGTTCAATAAATGATATAATAATAATAATAATAATAATCATGGTCTTCACCAAACATCTACAGCTGATTCAGAACGCTGCAGCTCCTGCTTTCATGCTTTATTAGTGAAGCTAAACACTCCCACACACTGTCTCACACTTTTACAGTCAAATGGTTTATCATCTGCAAAGATTTGTTACTCTTTGATTGGGAAACTTTGTCATTTTCATTTTTGAGTATTTCATTGCACCAGGTAATGAAAGTTTAATGCTGACACATCAAACTAGACCCTGGGTGAAGATTGTCATGTTTTTTACTAACATGACTTTCCAGTTTTTAAATTAAATATTTGAGACGACTTGTGATCTGAGCTGTGATATTTCTGCTTACGTCTTTGGTTTCTCACAGTGCAGCTTGTGAAAACCACGTTAATTATCTTTGTATTGGTGTAAAGTCAGCTGATCATGAACAAGAAGCTCTGCTCACAGTGAGTGAGTTTTATGGAACAAAAGGAAGTCGTGAAGTTTCGAGGATTCTCAGTTTTAGTGCCATAAAAATAAACCACAAGGATGTTTCCTGATGTTTTACGATCAGCTCTGAGCGGATCAATCCGTGTTTAATCGTAACGCACGTTTCAAGCAACATTAAACAACACCAGCACTAATCAATACGTAATGTGTGTATCTGGATCGTTGCAAAGCTTCATTAATCAGACCAACTGTTGTTTCATAGAAACATGTTGAAACATCACATGTTATTATTCACTGTGCTGAACAATTACAGTTATTGAATTATTGAATTAGAATCAATTTAATGAAGGTAAACAGAGCAGATCTGGTCTGTAGGATTGTTCCCGTAAACACAATGAGTGAATTAAAAAGAACGGAATTAAAAGCCAAGAAGACACACACACACACACACACACACACACAGTTATCATCTGCTGAACTGAAGCCCAGTTTTTAAGGCAGTGGGTTTTCTGTTTGTTTACTTGTTTTGGTGTGTGTGTGTGTGTGTGTGTGTGTGTGTGTGTGTGTGTGTGTGTGTGTGTGTGTGTGTGTGTGTGTGTGTGTGTGTGTGTGTGTGTGTGTGTGTGTGTGTGTGTGTGTGTGTGTGTGTGTGTGTGTGTGTGTGTGTGTGTGTGTGTGTGTGTGTGTGTGTACCATCTGTTAATACACTGACTAAATCAGGCCTGTATTCTGTCTATAATCTCCTCCCTGCTGTCGCCTCTCTCCCTTTGTTCCCTCATCCATCCGTTTGTTCATCCATCAATCCCTCCATCCATTTATTCATCCATCCTCCAGCCATCTATTTGTTCATCCATCCATTTATTCATCCATCCCTCCAGCCATCTATTTGTGTACTTTGTGTGTTTTGCTGCCAATTTGTGTGTTTTGGGAGTTATTTTGTGTATTATGTTGGGCTTTATATTCCTTCCAACTTCTTGAATTACAATTTTGGGGGATTTGCTTTGGGGGCTGCAAAAAATTTGGGCCGGGCCACCAGTTTCTCATGTCTGGTGTTCCTTGTCTCTCAGTGATAAAGGTTGTATGTTAGGAGATGATTAAATATCACCTTTCTCACCCACTTCCTGCTTTTTGTGAGCCTCCCTGCACCCATTCAGCATCAGAATTAGCCTTACGAACAGAGCTGTTGTTAGCAGCAGAAACGAGTCATGGCTGAGTAGTTAGGTGTTGGAAGTGCACAAATCTGGTTAGAAACTGTGATGACAGCTGCGTGAAAAGATATGTGTTTAATGATTGGATGAGGATCAGCATGTTCTGCTGACAGAGTTCATCATTAAGCCACAAGGAAATAAGAGGGAACAATGTGGTGGGGGTGTGGTTAGTGCCATGACACTCCCCCATAGCATCCCAGGTAAGGAGAAACCTAGTAGTGCTTTGAACAAGTACGTTTACAAGCTGCATTCAATGACTTTCTGTGAAGGAATTCTGTCGTAACTTTAGCTTGGTGCCCATTAGCTTAGCTTGTTAGCTTATCCCATTAGCTTAGCCCACATATCCCTCTCATAGCCTCTCATAAAGTGCGTATCCCATACCAGGAATATGACGCCAACATCTGCATAACTCTGACTTAGTGTCGTTTTTTGGCTCAGAGACGTAAAAGAAATGTTTCCGTGGCGTTTTTATCTTGTTATAGCAACCATTAGCTTTACACTCCACCATTGTCCAGAAACTGTTGCCTAGCAACAGCTAACAGGAATCAACAAAACTGCATAATATCCTGTCCAAAATGGCGGCGCTCCATAGTTTTTGTCCTGAAGTATAAAATAATTCTCAAAAAATGTATTTTTAGTGTTTTTTTTATTTATAAAATGTGCACATATTTTCTTCATTAGTAATACATTAAACACATTTTTTGCTCTAGACATTTTCACTACAGGTATCCTTTAAATTCAAGTGAACAAAATTGAAACAAAAACAATTTTACATCAGTAATGATGGAATAAAGTGAAATAATAAAACTGCACCTCCTACGTTGTTCTGCCTGTCTCTCCACTCGTCCCTTACATCCCAACAAACATCTCCTCACACTCATTTTCACCTCATTTGCATTTCATGCTCGCTTCACATTTATGTCGTTAGCGTTCACGCTAGCTACAGAAATAACCCCCAAACATTCCACAACAGTACCAAAGGTTCATCAGAGGAAACGACAACAACATCAGGACAGAGAGAGTGAATCATCGGCCGCCAGTGAAACGTTTGAGCACCAAATATGGAAATAAGTTCCCGTGCAATGATACAGTGATGAGGTTTACCTCCTTTTTGGTGTGATTTAGGGGAAATAAACAGCTCAGAGCAAAACGTGACGAAAGAAGAGAGGATGGATGGAGGGATGGATGATCAAATGAATGGATGACCAAATAGATGTACAGTATGGAGGGATGGATGAACAAATGGACATCCATCCCTCCATCCATCCTCTCTTCTTTCATCACTTTTTGCTCTGAGCTGTTTTTTCCACTAAATCAACCCAAACAGGAGATAAACCTCATCACTGTATCATTGCGCAGGAACTTATTTCCATATTTCCTAAACTGACCAGGAATAAAAGAAGCAAATGCTGCTGGGAGTAAACATAAGGGCGTTTAATAAACATTTTAGTGCTAAACTGTGCATGATTTGGATGTAAACTCATGCTAGGCAAGTTAACACAGTAATTATTTAATGCTGACAGTAATTTTATTAACACAGTTTTTTAATTAATAATTTATTTTGAAAGTCCGTCGCTCATTGGGTCGAATGTCGTTATGTTACATGATAAAGTGCCGGATGAGAAAAGAACTCACCGAGCTCTCATATTTTAATATAAATCACTTCCAGACGGCCATTTGGATGAAACTAACGGTATTTGTAGCTACTAGAAAACTGAATTTTCTCATCACCGGAGTATTTCAAGTCCTAAGTATCACTTAAACGTAATACACACTGTTGACGCTACCAAATCGCCCAAACTTCATCAGTCCTCATTGGATGCATCGTGTGGGCGAAGCATCGATAAACAAAAGCAAGACAAGCTCACAAACGCCGTAGCGACGTGGATAGCTACAAACTGCAGGCCGTCGAGTATCGTTGCAGATGTTGGTCTGAGGAACGTTCTTTGGATCGCATGGAATGACGGCAGGTATGAGCCTCCCTCAACGTTCACCATCACCAGAAGAATAACACACGAGTTGTATGAAAAGGAGTCGACTATTCTGTTTGTTATTCCTTTTTATTTTATTTATTTATTTTTACTGAGATTCTCCAAAGAAAATCTAGTACAACATGGACTTCAAAGGACTTTGTGTGGTCAACCACTTGATCTCACTCTTTACAGGGACACTTGCTCCTTTTTATGCTGTTCCCTGATCAAATCTAAATGTTTCTGCTGTTACCTGTTTAGAAAAAAAGAAAAGTGAATTAAAAATATTGCTGTTGCTCAGACGTTTGATCCCTGCTCTGGTCTCTGGGGGTACAGTATATTATATTATGTTGTACTGCTGTGTAAAGGGAATTCTTCTCTTAATAAGCACTTTATTTGTTTGTGTTAAGTGTTTAATAGAAAAATGTTGTTGCACTTTTCAAATAAAAGTGTGCAGTACACAACGTTTGAAATTATTGTTGAATTTTGCGCTCAATGCTGCAATTAATCACGATTAATCAGTGAATAATGAGATTAAATGCAATCAAAAATGTAATCGTTGCCCAGCACTAATTTAAACTATTAATGTTTGAATCTCTTTTCAAAAAGGATTAAAACATGGACTGAGTTTGTGTCCAATAAACTCTTATGCAAAGAAGAATCAGGTAAAAATACCTGGAATGGAAACACAATGTTCACACATTTATTTCCCCAAACATCAAAGAAGGGGAACGAGGAGGAGAAAGAAAATGAGAGGCCGCAAATCCAAACACGGCCATAAATTCAGAGAAAGGAGGTAGAAAAGAGGAGAGCAGACACTCATCCACGGGGCGGATAACACAGAAAATTGCAGGCATTCATCTCCTGAACACAGAATAACAAGGAGAGTGTGATAGTCGGGTACAAAGAGAGCCCCCACACCTCATCTTAGAAACATCCAGACGAAGGAAAACTTCAGGGGATTTGATCTTCGTTCTCCTGATCGCGCTTACAGGAACAGGAAGTTCTGCTCACACAAACATCACAGTGATTGTTAACCTGGAATTAAAGACTTCATTAACAAGGTTTCCATGGCAACAGAATGAAGAAATTAAGCCTCTTCATTCAGGCCTGAGGCAGCAACGCATACCTCCGTACGTGGGATAGGATAAGCTAAGATAAGACGGGGCTACACGAAACTAAGATAATTATATGCTAAGCTAAGATTTAAAAAAAAATAAACACCAGTCTAAAATAAGAATATGCAAAATAAAATAAGATTATGCTAACATAAGATAAGGTATGGTAAGATAATATGTTAAACTAAGATAAGAAAATGATACATCAATCTAAAATAAGATAAGGATTTGCTAAGAAAAGGTAAAATAAGATAAGATATGCTAAGATAAGAAAAGAAAATGAAGCACCAATCTAAGATAAGATGAGGATATGATAAAATAAGATAAAAGAAATAAACTATAAGAATAAGATAACATTAGATAAAACATGATAAGAAAAGATAAGCTAATCATTAGCTAAGAATATGCTAACATAAGATATACAAAGCTAAGCTATTGATAAATTAAGCTAAGATTTAAAAAATGATAAGCAAAAAATAAAGATTAGCTAAGCTTAGTTACAATAAGATAAGGATATACTAAACTAAGGATAGAATAAGGATATGCTAATTTAGGATTAGCTAAACTGAACAAGGCTAAGAATAGCGTGAGATAAGCTAAGCTACAACAGTTTTACTAATATTTTTAGTTTACTTAAACAAAGCTGATCTTTGTGTTGGTTTGTGTTTCACATTACAAAAAGCATCTGACTGTCATCCTGCTTTATAAGCAAACAATTGTGTTAGCGTAGCGATGCTAGCTTCACATCTGCTGAGTCAAAGGTCGCTGCAATCGTTGCTCATTAATATTAACAAGGCCGACTTGTGTCAGCGCGTTAAAGCAGAGATCATTAAAGAAGTATATCGACCCTGACTGTAGCGCTAACAGTCGGAAGAGGCTGTTTTTATTAAATACTCTGATTTATCTCCAACTCTGACGCTCAGTGGTAATAATCCAGACTTTTGGGTTGAATCTGAGAGGAAAGAGTGTGAGGAAGATGAGGTTTAGCGTGCTGACGCCGTTGTGTAGAATACGGATGTGATACAGACGCGTAATCTAACAGCTGCAGTCCTTCCTCTGATAGAGTCACTAACTCAGTCTGAGCATCGATGGGAGGTTTGGAGATAACAGAGGAGATGAGATGGTGATGGTGGAGGAAATACCACCATTAAAACGCAGGAACTCAGTCGTTCTAATTAATCTGTTTCCTTTCAGTCCGTAATCCAGTTCTAATACCAGATTAAATTTGATTCACGAGTCACTCTCCAAATGAATCTGGTTCTTTTGAGTCGTTTAAAGAGATCCTCCACTGTTTTTACAGATGTGGCCTATATGTAATAAAACACATTATTATGCACCATATTTGTTTTATTAACTTTACAGTTTTAGAGCCTGTGTTCCTCCATCTTGAAATCATGTGATTGATGATGTCACACGGCCCCACTGCCTGTAAACATCCCATTGTTTTCTATTGGAGTGAAACATTCAGCCTGATTTTTAGATCATTTAGTAGATTTTTAGATTATTTAACAGCTTTTTACATAATTAAGTAGCTTTTTAGACAATTTAGTAGCTTTTTCACAATGACAACTTGCTGCTTTTGGTTGCTCAGGAAAAGTTAAAGATGTCGATGTAAACATCTTTTGTTTACAGAAAGAGGATAAAAACAGATGCGACCGGTAAAATAATCTGTGACCACAGGGGGCGACAGTGCCAACTCTGAGGTTTGGTAGTCAAAGATGAAGCAGAGAAGAAGAGCTCTCCTAAGGGACCTTCACTCTCCCTTAAACAGTGCGCTGACATGCTCTGGTGGCTGAAGTGAGCGAGTTACAAACCCTGAGAATAGAAGGACTTTTGGGTGGGAGTCCGTCAACAGTCAGTGATTTACGCTCTAATTTCAGCCAACATTAAAACATCGGAAATACATTTGTACTGTCCTCACAAAAGCTGTGTAATTCATTTTGTAAAGGTCTGCATTTGTACATTTTCTAACATCTATTGTTGGCCTCGCACCAGCACCAGCACCACAGTCGATAGTCAGTCACCAGTTGATGTAGTTACTACTTGAACCGTAACACCACAAAACCAAACTGAAGAGAAGCAGCTTTTTACAAACTGAAAAACACAGAGTGTAGTCAGTGTCTCTACCTGTAGAGGGCGCTGCTTCAGACGGTAAATGAAGAACCAGTTCTCACACACACACACACACACACACACTCCTGCAGCGTCGGTGACTCGGTCAGTTCACAGAGCTTTATAAATATTGATGAGTACACACTGAGCCATGATTTATTTTCTCATTACTGCTGGGAAAAGTCTGAGCTCCTTCAGCTTTTCAAAATAAGACAAAATGTTTCTCCACTATCGCACGTTTTGGTTCAATGAAAAGCAGTCGTTTCCTGTAATGGTTTCTATTCTACAATACGTCATTTACCCCTAACGGACCAGTTCAAAGACAAGATGTCAACATCAGAAAAACAAAAACATGTTAAGATTCATTATTTTAACGTCATTATAGCAAATAAAGTTCACTGATTTCTGACATTTCGTGAAAATTGGTGCTGATTCAACCCAGGACGTCACTAATATTTATTTTTATTTTCTAGTATCTTCAGTTTCTTTCTTTCTTTCTTTCTTTTTTTTTTTTTTTTTTTTTCCTTTTTTTTTTTTTTCTTTCTTTTTTCTCTTTTTTTTTTTTTCTTTTTTTTTTCTTTTTTTCTTTTTTTCTTTCTTTCATCTCCGCTCCCCCTTGCTCTCCTATTGAGTGATGCTGCACATCGTCATGGTTACATTGAAGGTCGGAGACGAGAAACATTTATCACATTTATCCCAGGGTCACATGTTTAACGTTCATGTCAGCATTAATTAATGATATTCAGGATAAATAATACAAGAAGAACAAAGGGTTTGTGTGTTTTTATTGTTGTTTTGTTTAAATATAAAATGTATAAAAATAAAAACACAAAAATATTCAGAATGAAATAAAATGTAATGATATAATGTATTAAATAAAAACACAAAAACATTCAGTATAAAATAAAATTTAATATAATATATAAAATAAAAACTGAAATATATTCAGAAAAAAACAATATTTTCTTTTATAATTTACGAAATAAAAAACTTGCAAAAATTCTGAATAAAGTAACGTGTAATTATATGACATATAAAATACAAACATACAAATATTCAGAATAAAATAAAATGTAATGATAAAATATATAGAATCAAAACTGAAAAATATTCCAAATGAAATAAAGTTTAAATATATCAGACATTAAATATTCTCAATAAAATAAAATAAAATAAAAACAGAAAATATTTAGAATAAAATAGAAGCTAGTGACGTAGCGGGATTTTTCTGTCATTTCTGTGTTTTTGCCGACTTGTTTTTGATAAATTTTATTTTGTAAATGCGTGTGATTATCTAAAAACCTGATGTAGTGTAGTTTGTGTCGTATAGTCATTTCAGCTGGATTTTTAAAAAAAATATGAATAATTAATGTAATAATTTTTTTTTCAATTCAGTTTCAGGAAGTGTTTTTTTTTTGTTTTTTTTTTTGCAGTGGATGAAAGTCGGAGGTTCATTATTTCATTTTCTAACTGAATTTAAATGAAACATTCTTTCATTGTTTCTTCCTGCAGCTGCTTTTTAATTACATTTCCACTCTGCAGATGCTATTATATATATATATATATATATATATATATATATGCAGTGTTAGGAGAACGTGAGTAATGTATGCGCTATCCTCTGATTAAAGCTCTGCTAGCGCTGCTAAACATGCTAATTAAAGTGGATTCTTCTGCTGTTCATTAGTTAGAGAGAGGAGGGGATTCCTCTCATCGATGAGCTTTTTAACCTCTTGTTTTCAGCGCTGGATCGATGCTAATACATTAGGACTGTTAATCAGCTCCTGGTCTTTATTGAACAATCTGTGCACGAGCGATCGATGGATGAAGCTTCGTTTATGGCTCCTCTGACACGCCTCCACTTTTTCTGCATTTGATGCTCAACGTGTTCTCCATGATGATGTTTTAAGATTTAATCAGTGGACAAATCATCCACCGCAGGGACGAGATAGAAGAAAACATGTAGAATCATTCATAGAATTAAATATGTAATGAAAATACAATATGTAATTAAATAGAAAATACTTTACAGAATAAATAAAAAAGGAATTAAATATAAACTTTTAAAAATAAATTATAAAATACAAAATAATGTATAAGAATAAAAAACTGAATATGTTACTAATTTTAATGCTAATAAGCAACTAATTAATGGTGAATAGGTGTACCTTAATATAAAGTGTTACCAAATAGGAATATATTTTAAATAACATTTAGGTTACATAGTTTTTGTGCAGCAGGAGCTTCATATTTCTTCCAAAAATGTTGTGTATTGTTTTGCATGTCATGTTAGCTTAGCACATAGCAACCAGTCCTACATGTTTGGGTAAGCTTAGTACATAGCAGCCAGTTCCACATGTTTTGGTTAGCTTTGCACATCGCAACCAGTCCTACATGATTTGGTTAGCTTACAACATAGCGACCAGTCCTATATGATTTGGTTAGCTTAGCGCACAGCGGCCATTCCCACATGTTTTGGTTGGCTTAGCACATAGCAACCAGTCCTACATGATTTGGTTAGATTAGTGCATAGCAGCCAGTTCCACGTGTTTTGGTTAGCTTAGCGCATAGCATCCAGTTCCACATGTTTTGGTTAGCTTAGCACATAGCAACCAGTCCTACATGATTTGGTTAGATTAGTGCATAGCAGCCAGTTCCACGTGTTTTGGTTAGCTTAGCGCATAGCATCCAGTTCCACATGTTTTGGTTAGCTTAGCACATAGCAACCAGTCCTACATGATTTGGTTAGCTTAGTGCATAGCAGCCAGTTCCACATGTTTTGGTTAGCTAAGTGCATAGCAGCCAGTTCCACATGTTTTGGTTAGCTTAGTGCATAGCAGCCAGTTCCACATGTTTTGGTTAGCTAAGTGCATAGCAGCCAGTTCCACATGTTTTGGTTAGCTTAGCGCATAGCAGCCAGTTCCACATGTTTTGGTTAGCTTAGAGCATAGCAGCCAGTTCCACATGTTTTGGTTAGCTTAGCACATAGCAACCAGTCCTACATGATTTGGTTAGCTTACAACATAGCAACCAGTCCTACATGATTTGGTTAGCTTACAACATAGCGACCAGTCCTATATGATTTGGTTAGCTTAGTGCACAGCGGCCAGTCCCACACGATTTGGTTAGCTTAGCACATAGCGGCCAGTCGCATATGATTTAGTTAGCTTAGCTCATAGTGGCCAGTCCTACAGGATTTGGATAGCTTAGCACATAGCGGCGGTCTGGTTTATGAGCAGCTAACATCCATCTATTCCCTGTTGTTGTGAGAATATCATCAGTTGATGTTAAATAGTTACAATGAAAGAAAGAAAACAGCCTTGTTTTGTTCGTCGGGTCCTCGTTAGACATCGTTAACCTCTGGTTGACCTCGACCAATCAGAGCTTCCGCTGCCTTTTCAAAGTCCTCTCAGTCGCTAAGTGACTGTGAACGTCCTCTGACTTCAAAGCACACGACTGTGTGTGTTTGTGTGTGTGTGCGTGTGTGTGTGTGTGTGTGTGTGTGTGTGTGTGTGTGTGTGTGTGTGTGTGTGTGTGTGTGTGTCCTTCACAAATAAGCATCAACAACTCAGAGACACACATGCTTCAGGAACACAGCTGAACACAACAGTGATAGAAGAATACCCAGGGTCCTTGAACGCAACACTTTCAGTTTAACAGTCAGTGTGACCTTTGACCCTGAACACAAAACTATTCATCGTCCATTCATCCCTCCATCCATCTATACATCCATCCCTCCTCCATCCATTCATCCATCTATCCCTCCATCCATCTATACGCCCATCCCATCTCCATCATCCATCCATCCCTCCCTCCATCTATACATCCATCACTCCTCCATCCATCCATCCATCCATCCATCCATCCATCCATCCATCCATCCATCCCTCCCTCCCTCCCTCCCTCCCTCCCTCCATCCATCCATCTATACATCCATCCCTCCTCATCATCCCTCATCCATCCATTCATCTATACATCCATCCCTCCTCCATCCATCCATCCATCCATTCATCTATCCATCCATCCATCCCTTCATTCATCTATACATCCATCCATCTATACGCCCATCCCATCTCCATCATCCATCCATCCCTCCCTCCATCTATACATCCATCCCTCCTCCATCCATCCATCCCTCCCTCCCTCCCTCCCTCCCTCCATCCATCCATCTATACATCCATCCCTCCTCATCATCCCTCATCTATCCATTCATCTATACATCCATCCCTTCTCCATCCATCCATCCATTCATCCATCTATACATCCATCCCTCCTCCATCCATTCATCTATCCATCCATCCATCCATCCCTTCATTCATCCATCCATCCATCCATTCATTTATCTATCCATCCCTCCTCCATTCATCCATCTCTCATCCATCCATCCATCCATCATGTTTCTCCTCCTCTCACAGCTTTTCTTATTTTCTGTTCCTTTTCTATATTTTTAGTGTTTTTCCTGTGAACTAAAGTCACATGGTGCTAAATCTCACCTCAGTCGTTAAAGTTGCCACTGATTTAGTTTTAAAGCAGAACTCTGACTCATCACAGCTACATTTACTTTAATGTACATGAGTTCAGTGTCTGTCAGAAGTATGTATTCATATAGTGGGAGGAGCTTAAGTAGAGTTGTCAATTTTGTCCAAATGAGTGTGTTTGAAGGTTGGATGTACAAAGAGGTGTACATACTCTGTACTCTCTGTTATAAAGGGGTTTATTTGTGGATGCAAAATAAAATAGTGTGTGTGAATTATCTGGTTTAATTCAATGAGACATAAACATAATAAAGGTTTTTTTTAATCATGTATGTTGTGTATTTTTGTATTTTTCTGTTGTTTTTTTGTGCATTTTTTGTATAATTATTGTTTGTTGTTGCCATTGTAGTGTGATTCTGCAGTCATTTTATGTATTTTTTGTTGTTGTTTGGTGTATTTTTCTGTAATGTATGTTTTTTGGAGTCATTTTGTATATTTTAGTGCATTTCTGTTGTCGTTTTGTGTATTTTTTGTATAAATATTGTTTAGGTTTTTGTTTTATTTTACTCATTTAGTATATTTTTATTATAAATACCTTATGTGTGGTGAGGGCGTGTTTTAAGATGTGTTTATGTGCGTGTGTGTGTGTGTGTGTATGTGTGTGTGTGAATGCGTTAATATGTTGTAAAATGTAATTGTGTGTTTGCTGTTGATGACACTAAAGATTTATTCGATTTTCTTTCCTTTGCAGATCAAAGAGTCACGTGCACGGATAAAGAAGCTCTGAGAGCGGTAGGTGGTGTGTGTGTGTGTGTGTGTGTGTGGTCATAAAAGATCCATTTCAATTTGGGAAGATTCAATATTTATGATACTGAGACGCAGGTGTCGCTGAATTTGAAATTAATGCTGAGGAAAGAACGTCTCATTCCTCCACACACACACACACACACACGCACACACACACACACACACACACACACACACACGTTTTCAGGACAGATCAGGAAGCATCTGCACATCCGGAAATGAAAGGGATTAATTTTCTGTCCTCGTTCACTCTCGTACGTTTATCTGCTCATATTTCAGCTGAAGCAGTGTGTGTGTGTTCCTTTAAAGCCACTAGTGAGGACATTGTCAGGTTTCTGTGACTTATGAGGACCACAGTGTGAGACTCACAGGCTGTCCTTCACTTCTCTTTATGTTAGCTCAACCTTTAGCCTCATCCCACCCTCACCCTGTTTCACTCACAGCGGGACTCGTTTCCTGGGTTTCTTTTTGGACTTTCTTTTAATTTTTCTTGTCAGTTTTTGTCTTTTTGTACATTTTTTGTTTATTGTGTGTATTTTGTGTGTCTCTTTTTGGAGTCATTTTGTGTTGTTTTTTTTTTTTTTTGAATTTTTGTTTGTCTTCCTGTTTATTTCTTTAGGCATATTCAGAATTTTTGTTGTTTTCTGTTTTTGTGAGTCAATTTATCAATTTTTGTTTTCATTTTGTGTGGTTATGCAGTCTTTTGTGTATGTCATTGGTCGACTTTTTTGTTGTTGTATGTATTTTTTTATTTAATGTCATTTTTTGTAATTTTATGTTAATTTTTCTGTGCTTTTTAGAGTCATTTTTGTTGTTGCTTTGTGTGTTTTTGGTCATGTTGTGTATTTGTTGGCTCTACATGTACACATTATTTAAGGCTGCTTCCTCCTCAGATGCAGCCTTTGGCCGACACAGCGCCTCTCGTAGTTATTGATATTATTCTTGTGGTTATTGACGAAATGCAAAGTGTTTGCAGCCCAGAGCTCGTTAGTGATGAGTCGTGTGATGCATTAAAAATGAAGGGGACGGACTAATCAAACAGATGGACTGAAAACACTTTGCAGCTCCTCTAAACATGATCTCTGTCCTGGCTTTAAGAGGCAGTGCAGTGGCCCTTGTTGCCCCCTGTTGCCCTTTGTTGCCCTTTGTTGCCCCAAGTTTTTGCTCAATAAAGATACAGATGTAGTTCATGCTCATTTATTTTGTTGTTTTTGTTTGATTTTTTTTTTTTAACAATGCTCCCTTAGATCTTTCAGGGCTTTTATTTTGAAGGTCTGTGCAGCCCCCTTTTCATATTTCCTCAGCTCTACACTCTTTTTCAAGTGTTTTTTCGTTTTTTGTCATATTCATTTGTATTATTCAGTTGTCATTGTCTAGTTTTTTGTTCTTTTGTGCATTTTTGGTCAAATTATTGTGTATTTTTGTTGCTGTTTTGTATGTTTTTGTTGCTTCTTATTATGTTTTTTTGTGTGCGGCAGCCATTTCACATTTCATTTAAACACGTTGTGTTGCGTTGTGTGTCCCCAATGTTTGAGTTAGCTTAGCATGTAGCGGCACTGCCATGGGCGGGGTCAAAGGTTAAAGATGAGAAATGAAACGTCTCCTTCCACGGAGCTTTAATATCTTCTTCTGACCTTCTGTGCAGTGGCCACTTCATATTCCTCACAAATGTAATATTTTTATGACAGATGCACAGCTGTTGTGTGTGTGTGTGTGTGTGTGTGTGTGTGTGTGTGTGTGTGTGTGTGTGTGTGTGTGTGTGTGTGTGTGTGTGTGTGTGTGTGTGTGTGTGTGTGTGTGTGTGTGTGTGTGTAAGGTCAGTGCCCCAGCTTCCATCGTTGTTGTTTAACTGCAAACTTTTCATTTCTGTCAGCACACACACACACACACACACACACATGTTTCCTATTGGACGACAAAAACAAACATTAGTTGAGATAAACAGAGCAAATCTAATTTTCTTCTTCTATTTGTAAATATTTATCACGTTTTATCCGTCTCGTCTTATTCCATTTTTACTTCTCTAAACTGATCTGTCTTGCTGTACCTTGTCTTGTCTCACTTAATCTGTCCGAACTTTACCTCGTTTATTCTTGTCCTGTCCGATCTTGTTTCTTGCTTTTTCTTGTCTTTTCTTAACTTGTGTTACTTTGTCTTGTCTTACCTTATCCTTCATAAAACCATGTCCTGTCCTCTTACATTAGTTTTCCTTAATTTATCTTATTTATTCCTGTACTGTCCTGTTTCTTTCCTTGTCTTGCCTGATTTTGTCTCGTCATGCCTTGCTTTTTGTTACTTCCTCTTATCCTGTCTTATATTTTATCTACCTTGTCCTGTACTGTTGTCTTGTTACTTACCTTTGTTGTCATGTTTTTTCTTGTCTTACATTACCAAGTTTAATTTTGTCTCTTCTGCTCTTATTACATTATCTTTCTTAATTTCCCTTGGTTTGATTTGTCTTGTCCTTTCCTTCCTTGTCTTGTCTGATTTTGTCTTGCCTTGTATAATTTTTTTCTTATCCAACCCAGTCTTTCTTGTTGCGTCTAGTCTCACCTTATCTTAACTAGTCTTATCTTTTGTTACTTTATCTTGTCTTACTTTGTCTTATCAGACCTTGTCCTGTTGTCTTGCTTCTTGCCTTTGTTGTCATATGATGTCTTGTCACGTCTTTCCTTTCGGTACCTTGTCCTGTTTAGTCTTTTCTCTCCATGTCTAGTCTAGACGTATGTTGTAGTCGTTCTTCATGCTGTAGCTGCTTTTTAAAGAGCCTGAAGCACTGAATTCATCACACGTGCACACACCCACACAAACACGCACGCACACACACACACGCACGCACACACACACACACACACACCCACACAAACACACACACACACCCACACAAACACACACACATACACACACACGATCACAGATCACAGCCTGGAGCAGACATAAGCAACTGTTGGCCAGGGGACCACAAACAGCCCACGGTCTAAGTTTGTGTGGGCCCCCAAAAACCAGTTTATAAAATCACAGAAAAATACACAAGAGAACAGCAAAAATTTGCAAATGTACTACTTAAACACAAAAAACTATGAACGTACAGAAAGATACACAAAACTACTGCAGAAATGCACAAATTTACTCTTAATAACACACAAAACAGCAAAAATACTCAAAATGTTTTCTAAAACACACAAAACAACAGCAGAAACACACAAAACAACAGCAGAAATACACAAAATAATTCCTATAACTCAAGAAATGACTATAAAAATACATAAAAATACATTAAATGACTTTCAATACACAAAACAATTGCAAAATTACACAAAACTACAGACAGACCTTTGTAGTTTCCTGTGTTAATGCTGTTATTGGTCGTTATTCTAATGCTGACGTGAATGTTGATCATGTGACCCTCAGATCAAATACAATCACATGATTGAAGTTGTGTGTCTGTGTTATTCTTATACTTGAAGTATTTGTGTTGCTTTACAGTGACAGTGTGTGTTTACAGCTCAGCAGCTCCTCAGGCTCATCCTGTGGTTACACACACACACACACACACACACACACACACACACACACACACACACACACACACACACACACACACACACACACATTGCTCATTAAGGCTCCTTCTCCCAGCTGCACACAGCAATTACAGCAGCGCTCTGAGCACAAAGGGCCGTGTGTGTGTGTGTGTGTGTGTGTGTGTGTGTGTGTGTGTGTGTGTGTGTGTGTGTGTGTGTGTGTGTGTGTGTGTGTGTGTGTGTGTGTGTGTGTGTGTGTGTGTGTGTGTGTGTGTGTGTGTGTGTGTGTGTGTGTGTGTGTGTGTGTGTGTGTGTGTGTGTGTGTGTTCCAGGTGTGTTTTCCCAGCGCTATGTGATTACATGCCTTCATACAAAGCAAAGTAGAGCAAACAACACGTTAAACACTACACAGACACACACTGAGCGTTAATGGGAATATTCAGTATTATTCACTAGTTTATAATGAGCATCACATCACATCTCGACTCCACGCTCACAAAAAAAAAAAAAAAACTTTCACCGTCACAAACGGCACCAGTGGCACGTGGCACGTTTCAAAGGTTAGCATTAGCATTAGCGCTCCCAGAGGAGCAGCGCTAACGTAGCGCTCCCTAAAGACATGGTTTCATGTTTATCAGTAGAAGAAGAAGAAGAAGAAGAAAGTTTACACAATAATAGCTGATAATGTAGCTCCGCCCCTTTATGTTTTGACCACGGTTAGTCAGTGCCGCTACATGCTACGCTAACCCAAACACGCAACAGTTCCATGGAACAAAAGACAGAAACACATCTATTCTCAGTACCAGTGGTTCTCAACCTGTGATAACCACATTTATTTATTCATCTGAATAATATCCACTGTTATCCAGGAACGTTTATTATTATTATTATTAGAGTCATCTTAAAGATGGAAATCCTAGTTTTATTCACAAATAAAATGGGTTAAAAATTACAAAAAAAAAAATGGTGGTGAAATGGGATTTTTAAAAAACACAGAAATTGGTTTAAAGTTGCAAATGAGGTAAAAATGTGCAAGTTTTGCAGATGAAAAAACAATGGTTTTCTGTGATGTTTTTTTTGGTCATTTCAGTATTTTTCATTTCGTCTCTTTTGGGTGTTTTTGTTTTCATTTGTTTTCGTTTTGAGTGTTTTTTTATTTTGTTTTGTTCGATTCCTTTTTTGTGCTTTATGTATTTTTGTACTCTGTGTATTTGGTTTATTTTTCTGTCATTCTGTGTGTTTTGGATTAGTTGCAAATTAGAGTAAAAGTGTTTAAGCATTCTAAGTGTCAATATTGCTTTAAAAGTGTAAGAAATGAGGGTTGGGTAATGTAATTTAAAAAGTTGGAACAATAGTTTAAACTGGGCATGACAAATGCTGAATGTGGTTAAATTGGCAAAAAAATAAGCATGGAATATAATGAAAAGAGGTTAAAAGTGACAATTATGCATCAACAGATGTGACATTAGGTGAAAAGGTGGTGGAAAGGGTTTATAAGTGTTAAACATGTCTGGAAAGTGAAAAAAAATGTGCAGAAAAATCATTGAAATGTGATGTAGAAGTGTCAGAAATGGGAGAAATGTAGCAAAAATACATTAAAAGGAGCAAAAATATGGGAAGAAAAAGGGATAAAAAAGTAGGTTAAAATATGGAAAGTTTGGCGTAGTTGCAGAAAAATTGTAAAAATAAGCAAAAATGGGCTGAAATTGTTCATTGAAGGCATGGGGTCCTGACTCCAAGGTTGAGAACCACTGCTCTGTTGGTGGAGTTCTGTGTTTTTAACCTGAGATAATCTGCTACAGGAACATTAGTCTCTTTCTTTATGACCTTTGACTCCACGCACGCGCACGCACACACACACACACACACACACACACACACACACACACACACACACACACACACACACAGTGTGAGACGACAGTGAAATATTTATCTGATGGTGGATCAACAGCGTTAGCGTTAGCTTCCTTTAGTTCAGACTGCCATAGGTTAACAACTAACAACATTTCTAACTTTATTTAGTTATTTTATTTTTTTAAACAATAGAGCAGACGTCAGCAAATGGAGGCCGGGGGTCCACGTGCGGCCCTTGGTCAAATTTTGTGCGACCCTCAAAGTAAACGCACAAAATGACAGAGAACTACACAAAGTAACAAAAATCCACAAGATTGAAGTTGAAAACATGATACAAGATTATTTTTATCAAACACAGCAGAATAAAAGTTCGTCTGTGTGTGAGATTAAAACATGAAATTCTCGTCCTAGTTTCTTCGTAAATATCTAAATATCACACAAACAGAACCAGATTTAATTCTATAACAGAAAAACGCTGCTTTTTCTGTTTCAGGTTTTAAATGAATAAAAACCAAAAAAACAACCAGTTTTTTCAGTTTTTCAATTTGGTTTCTGAAACATAATAACCAAAGGTACATGGATTAAAATGACACTCTTTGTAGTTTCCTGTGTTAATGCTCTGATTGGACGTAAATCTAATGTTCAGAACATGAATGTTGGTCATGTGACCCTCAGATCAGATACAGTCACATGTTTCACTGTTCAGTCTGAGCTGATGTTACATTTACGCCGTTCAGTTCCACTTTAAAAATGCATGAAGCAGTTCGTCGTTAAAAAACGCACTCACAGTGCATGCTAATGACCCTCTCTGATGGTATATTTATGGGATAATACAAAACATCCATTCCTTTAATCATCCCCATAGACAAAAGTCACATTTTTAATCCAGGATTCCGTACAGTAGAGCTAATTATCAGTGTTTGGTGAATGATCTGCATCTAAAAATAAGAGCTGATAAAAGACAACGTGACGTTAGCATCGCTGTGGATGTTATGGATGAAACCACAGAAGCTCCACCACTGCTATTTATACTGTACTATATATATATTTATTTATTTATGCTAGTTTAGGGGCGCACGGTGGCTTAGTGGTTAGCACATCCGCCTCACAACACGTGCTGCATAAGTTTCCTCCCACAATCCAAAAACATGACTAAGGTTGATTGGAGACTCTAAGGAGTGAGTGTGAGTGGTTGTTTGTGTCTGTGTGTTGCCCTGCGATGGACTGGAGCCCTGTCCAGGGTGTACCCCCGCCTATAGCGCCCACTGTGCACCGGCAGACCCCCGCAACCCTGAAAATGGATTAATGGATGTTAGTTTAGTAATAATAAGCATTTATAACACTTCATTAAACCTAATTATATGAGCTCGAGGCCACAAACGTGATTGTATCTGATCTGAGGGTCACATGATCAACATTTATGTCAGCA